>NC_141352.1:2582500-2717500 GCF_057382095.1 Aulonocara sp. 'chitande type north' Nkhata Bay | reverse complement strand
TCCATGCATGGTAAGGAGCTTTCTTGTCTTTATGTCAGTGGCTTCTATCTCCTCCTTTGGCCAGCCTATTACCCCAGCAGGGTACCTGATCATGGGCAGGGCGTACGTGTTGATGGCCCGGATCTTGTTCTTACCATTCAGCTGACTCCTCAGGACTTGCCTGACCCTCTGCAGGTACTTGGTGGTTGCAGCTTTTCTAGCGGCCTCTTCATGGTTCCCATTTGCCTGCGGGATCCCCAGGTACTTGTAACTGTCCTCTATGTCTGCAATGTTGCCTTCTGGTAGTTCAATCCCCTCAGTTCTGACTACCTTCCCTCTCTTTGTTACCATCCGACTACACTTCCCCAGTCCGAACGACATTCCAATGTCATTGCTGTATAGCCTGGTAGTGTGGATCAGTGAATCGATGTCTCGTTCACTCTTGGCATACAGCTTGATGTCATCCATGTACAGGAGGTGGCTGACAACTGCTCCGTTCCGTAGTCGGTATCCGTAGCCAGTCTTGTTAATGATCTCACTGAGGGGGTTCAGGCCTATGCAGAACAGCAGTGGGGACAGAGCATCTCCTTGGTAGATCCCGCACTTGATGGTGACTTGTGCTATGGGCTTGGAGTTGGCCTCTAGTGTTGTACGCCACATCCCCATTGAGTTCCTGATGAAGGCTCTTAGGGTCCCATTGATCTTGTACAATTCTAGGCATTCCAGTATCCAGCTGTGGGGCATTGAGTCATAGGCCTTCTTGCTCTCTGGTCTTCCTAAGAAGAATATTTCAACTTTACAACTCGGCAGCTCGCGTGCTGACGAAGACCAGAGGGCGGGCCCACATTACACCGGTTTTAGAATCGCTGCATTGGCTCCCCGTGTGTTTCAGGATCGATTTTAAAGTTCTTTTATTGGTTTTTAAATGTCTTAATGGTCTTGGGCCTTCTTATCTCTCAGATCTGCTTTTACCATATGAACCCTCGCGGACCCTGAGGTCCTCTGGTACTGGCCTTTTGATTGTCCCTAAAGTCAGGACACATACTCACGGAGAGGCAGCTTTTCAGTGGTATGGTCCTCGTCTGTGGAACAGCCTGCCGGAGGAGCTCAGGGCCGCAGAGAACGTACATGTTTTTAAGAACAGGCTCAAGACCCACCTTTTTAATTTAGCTTTTACTTAGCGTTTATTTATTTTATGCTTATTTATTCTATCCTGTTATTTTATTATTAATTTAGGCTTTACCTAATATTTATTGATTTTATTCTTATTCATTTTTTAATCTTCTTACTCTATTTATATGTATATTTATATTGTATCCCGTTCTTATTTATTTTATCATTTTACCCTGTATATAGCCTATTGTGGCATATCTCCAGTGTTTCCTCGGAGGGGGCTCTCTGCACCGGGGCTGTGATCGACCGTGGCTGATGGGTCTCTGGGGGTCCTCTCAGCCTGGCTGGGGGGCTCCTTTGCCTCCCTCCTGCTGTGTGCCCAGTCTGGAGGCTGCGGTCTGTGACCGGCTCCCGGTGCAGACGGCTCCCTGTTATAGTGTTTCCTCACTTGGCTCATGTGAACCCAGCCCAATTTTTACTTTTTAAGTGTGTGTGGGTGGGTGGGTGGGTGGGTGGGTGGGGTGGGGGGGGGTGGGGGTGGGGGAGATATGTGTGTATTCACATCATTTATGTTAATGAGAGTGTGGGGAGTGAGTTGGAGGGTGGGGTGGGCTGCTTTTAACTATGTAAAGCACTTTGTGCTACATTTTTTGTATGAAAAGTGCTTTATAAATAAAGATTGATTGATTGTAATCAATCCAGGCAGTGCACAGGTTGGTCAGTCTGGTCTTGCAGTCTCGGCTGACTGTTCTGTCTACCAGTAGCTGGTGTTTTGCGCCTCTGGTATTCTTGCCAATTCCTTTCTGTGTCCCACTCATGTATTGACCCATGTGCCTGTTCACCTTAGCCGATATGATGCCTGACAGGAGCTTCCATGTAGTACTGAGGCAGGTTATTGGTCGGTAGTTGGAGGGGACCAGTCCCTTCTTGGGGTCCTTGGGGATCAGGACCGTCCGACCTTCGGTTAGCCATTCCGAGTGTCTCTCGTTAACTAGCAGCTGGTTCATTTGTGCTGCCAGACGCTCGTGGAGTGCAGTCAGCTTCTTCAGCCAGTAGGCGTGAACCATGTCGGGCCCTGGTGCTGTCCAACTCTTCATACTGGGGACCCTTTCTTGGATATCTGCCACTGTGATGGTTACTGGACCCTGTTCAGGGAGGTCGCTGTGGTCTGCCCTCAGATCCAATAGCCACTGAGCATTGCCGTTATGGGTTGCGTCCTTCTCCCATATGCTCTTCCAGTATTGCTCCGTCTCTAGCCTTTGGGGTGCTGTTCTCTTATTATTATTGTTCCCTTGCCACTGAGAGTACACCTTTGCTGGTTCTGTGGAGAACAGCTGGTTTATTCTCCTGCCCTCTATCTCTCTGGTGTACCTCCTCAAGCGGCTGGCCAAGGCTGTGAGTCTTTGCTTGGCAGTTTCCAAGGCCTCAGGTATGGACAGCTTGCTGTATTTCTTATGCACCTTCTTTGTTGCACCTTTCTGCAACTCCGTTAGTTGGCTAAACTCGCTCCGTGCTACTTTGATCTTACCCTCTAGCCTCCTTCTCCATGGAGGGTACTACCCCTTGTGGCTGTTCAACTTGTAGCCAAGCATCTCACTGATCAATATATATATATATATATATATATATATATATATATATATATATATATATATATATATATATATATATATATATATATATATATATATATATATATATATGTATATATATATATATATATATATATCCTGTGCTAATCTCTCTGAGCAGGCGTACAGGCACTTTGGAGGCCAAATGTCTCTCACCTTTGCCCTAGAAACAAGTCTATTATTTATCTGTGTCTGTAAGTGTGTTTGCATTGACCCTCAAAAGACTGAATGCCAACTCTCATGAGCACATTTGCAATGTGTGTATGAAAATAAGTATAACTACTTATTTAATAAAAGGTCACAAAATACCACTAATAAAAGGCCGGTTAGAATAATGTATTTCCCACAACTCACTGCCTCTGTTTGTATCTCTGTCACTGCAGGACCAACGTGGATCGAGAAGTCAGCGCTCTCAGGAGCCCGACAAATTCGTTGAAGAAAGAAGTGGAAGAAAAAAATACTGTGACGAGTTTGGGAAAGACATTACTGTGAAAGCTTCCCTAAAAATGCATCAGGTCATTCACACCAGAGAGAGACCGTTCAGCTGTGACGAGTGTGGAAAGTCTTTTTCCTGGAAGAAAGCCCTAAAAAGACACCATCTCATCCACAGTGGACTTAAAGCGTACAGCTGTGATGAGTGTGGAAAGTCTTTTACCCACTCTGGAAACTTAAAAGCACACCAACTGATCCACACTGGAGAGAGACCATTCAGCTGTGATGAGTGTGGAAAGTCTTTTACCCACTCTGGAAACTTAAAAGCACACCAACTGATCCACACTGGAGAGAGACCGTTCAGCTGTGATGAGTGTGGAAAGTCTTTTACCCACTCTGGAAGCTTAAAAACACACCAACTGATCCACACTGGAGAGAGACCGTTCAGCTGTGATGAGTGTGGAAAGTCTTTTACCCACTCTGGAAGCTTAAAAGCACACCAACTGATCCACACTGGAGAGAGACCGTTCAGCTGTGATGAGTGTGGAAAGTCTTTTACCCACTCTGGAAACTTAAAAGCACACCAACTGATCCACACTGGAGAGAGACCATTCAGCTGTGACGAGTGTGGAAAGTCTTTTAGCAAGTCTGGAAGCTTAAAAACACACCAACTGATCCACAGTGGAGAGAAACCATTCAGCTGTGACGAGTGTGGAAAGTCTTTTACCCACCCTGGAAACTTAAAAACACACCAACTCATCCACAGTGGACTTAAAGCGTACAGCTGTGATCAGTGTGGCAGAGCTTTTACTCACAGTAGCAGCTTACGGAGTCATCTAGTTACCCACTCTGGAATTAAGGCATACAGCTGTGACATTTGTGGAAAAACTTTCAGCCGGATAGGGAGGCGAAATACACACCTACGCATTCACACCAGACATGATGTGTACAGTTGTGATCAGTGTGGCAAACACTTTGCTACAAACACAGAGTTACGATGTCACATGTTTACCCACTCTGAGGAGAGCCCTTATAAATGTGACCTGTGTGAGAAGACTTTTAAATCTCCACATTCTCTGAGACGACACCAACAGATCCACACCAGAAAGACTCTACAAGTGCAGTTACTGTGAGGTATGTATTTTTATGTTTATCTTGTCAGCCCGACTGTTTGAAACAACTCTGCTCATCAAATTGTGTTAGCATGTTAGCAATTCTACTGCATGGAAAGGCAGCTCTGAATGATTATTCAGACTCTGATCACAGGTTTTTAGGGATAGTGTTTGAGAATTGTATTACTGTTATTGTAGCATTAAACTAGTATTAATTTAATGTTTTTACTCTTATCGTTTTTATAGCACATTAAATTGAGCTGAGTGTGATAATGTAATCAGTAAAATGTAATTGGACTTTGGCAGAGATGCTCTTTATTTCAGGCGACGTTCAGGATAAAAATGTTGACGGACTGACTTACACTGTCTTTGTGTCTTTGTTTAGAAGCAGAGCAACACAGATGGATCAAGTTCTCAACCCTGTCATCGCTATGGGAAAGACTTTTGTTGTGACCTTTGTGGAAAAACATGAAGTCATTGAAGGACTCTGAAAATACATCAACGTAGACACACTGGAGACGAAATGAACTACTGTAAAGAATGCAGGAGAGGCTTCACCACTTCAAAGCACTTCAAACAATATGAACTCACTCACAGTGGCGTTAAAAAGCATGTCTGCGATCAGTGTAGGTCATCCTTCATCAGTGCACGTCAGCTTGAAAAGCATAAACGAGTCCACACATGAGAGAAACCATACAAGTGCAGACACTGTGACAAAACCTTTTCGCAATCATGTGATCATACTAAGCATGAACGCAGACACATGAAAGAGAACTTCATCTGTGAAAGAGTTTGAGTAATCTCAGTTCATACTCCACTCACAAACAATTCCATGTTACAAATAAACTGTTACGTCTTGATTCCCGCTTTTAAGTTAATCTTGTAAACAGTACATTTGCATAACGACTGAAACCAGCCCAATGAATGAACAATGGGCTGTGAGGTCAGTTTCTTCATCATTAATATGCAAATTCTTATGACCATTGATCAACAACCACTGGTCAATGGCCATGAGTACCATTCACAGAGTAAAAATTTGCATAATGATTATGAAGGAACTGTTTTACTGTTACCAATGTTCAAAAACATTTACTAAATTATCTCCTCTGTGCAAACATCAGCGTGATGCAGGACTGAAATCATTACCATCTCTGGATCACAGTGAATCTGCATACTGGGTCAGTGACCTCCTGACCCAGTATGAACCTTCCAGATCCCTCAGGTCATCTGGATCCGGTCTTTTATCAGTTCCCAGAGTCAGAACCAGACACGGAGAAGCTGCATTCAGCTTTTATGCTCCTTATATCTGGAACAAACTCCCAGAAAGCCTCAGATCAGCTGAAACACTCAGTTTATTTAAATCCAGGTTGAAGACTCACCTGTTCTCAGCTGCATTTGAATAAAGCACCAAATCCACACTTTTAAGCTTAAATTTCAAAACTTACACTAACTACTGATCTTATCTATTTCTGATTTTATCTGTTTTGATTTTATATACTGTTTTGTTTGTTTTGTTTGTTTGTTAAGTGGGTTTAGAGCTCTGGGTAGCTCCCCAACTGGGTCTAGACTGGGTCTACAGAGTATTTTAAATTCAGGGAATTTAAAATAGAAAGTAGCTCGTCCACAGAAGGACTGGTAGCTCCCCTTACGATAAGGGTTCAGATCACGCGAACAGGTGTGAAATGTGTGTGTTTACTTAGTTTGTTTGTTTGCTTGTTTTAATCAATTTTAAATCATGCTTTTTATTTGTTTTTGTTTCTAATGTCTCTGTAAAGCACTTTGAATCACCTTGTTGTTGAATTGTGCTATACAAATAAATTTGCCTTGCCTTGCAGAGACAGAAAGATCCTCTTCTGGTTTCAGGGTCAGACTTAAATCTTTGAGATCAGGCTCCACAGAGTTCAGGTGGAGTCTTCTGTAAAGATCTGATTAGGCACCTATGAAAATGTGCCTCTCGTTACATTTTAAGCTTTCTAAACTGTTCTACTGTAGTGTTTGTGTTGAGTGGTTAGCTTTGTTCCAGCAGTTTGATTAAGAAATCTGTTTCCTGTTATATTTTTATTGAATGCATTGATCCATGTGTTCTGCAGTTTTTTTTCAGCTTGTTTGTGTAATGAAATCTTGCAACAGTTAAACCAAAATTTTACATGTTAAATAAAGAAATGGTTTACTGACAAAGAGTTTGAGCCGTGATGTCATTTCCTGTATATCAGAGCAACACCTGAAGTGACCAGTGTTTAAAGTCAGAGTCAAATTTTGTGTCAGCTTGACCTTGTGAAAACTGCTTGGCGATGCTTCACTATGTTATCTGCTAACTGTTGGGGCGTAGAAGGACGAAACTCCCAGGGTGACCAGTGCCAGGAGCTTCCTGATGCAGAGAGTTGAGTGTGGGGGATATAAAGGAGAAGCTGAGGCATCCCAAGGTTAAAGCTGGGATAACTGAACTTTAATGTTTGATGTGTGTTTTGGCTCTCCTGCGCGCAGTAATTAATAGCTTGAACACAGCAGAGCTTGATATAAAGACCTTACAATTGAATTGAATTAAATTGGTTATTTAGTAGGTCTAAAGGGTTAAACTGCGTCCTCACTTCTGCTTCATGAATATGAAGGGTTGTAGTGGGAGAAGGTGGTGTGAAATCCTCCTAGGTGTGAAGTGAGAAGGGGGCTCCTGTGGGTGAAGTCTTTGATAGCGTCGATGGCTCTGTTGTGGGGGGAGTGGGGAAGGTGGGAGGATGAGTGACCAAAGTGTCTAGTTTGAGGTGTGAAAGCTGCTCGATGTCTCATCAAACCAGCAGTAAAAGTCATTGAGGGTGTTGGCCAACAGCAAGTCGTCAGTGGAGTAGGGCTGTGTGCTTCCTGAAGTGAAAATCTGGCATTTAAAGATGAATGGGGAAAACTCGCTCACAGCTGACTAATGAACATTTGCATGCATGCTTAAGAACTGCATTGAGCACGTTTCACCCAAGGTTTAAAATTCTGCCTGCAAATGTCAGAGATGTACTCGTCTGTGTCCATATTTTCTCCAGCATATGGGGGGTTCCCATCATAATGAGTCTTTTGGTAAGAGGTGATAAAGAACCTAATCAAAATTTCCATCCAAATTCCCTCCATCTTTGTGAGCTAGTGCATTTCAGTTCATCCTGTGTTATGCACACACCTCCCTCCTTCTCCCATCTTATTTGTAAAGAACGTATACAAACAGGAAATGTGTTTTTTGTTGACGTCACCACTATATGCCTTTTTGAGCATTGCTATCAAATCTACATTAGTGTCCGACACCACTCTAATTGTCCTCTTTATATAGTGTCTTATTAACAAATATCATCATAAATCCTGTCTTTCCAGATTGTATTTTTGTTTCAATGTATCAACACTAATAAAATTTCCATCTTTAATCAAGCTATCAAATATAGGCAATCCTTTAGCAGACCAACTTTTAAGACATGAGTCCAGTTTTTTGGGGGTAATGTCAGAGACATAAGCATACCATTTAAATAATACCAAGTCTTGTTCTAGTTTAAATCCAAATATATATATTGTTAATTAAATGTTAAATAAAAAATATAAAAAGTTGCATTTCCTGCAAAAATGCAGTGTGGTGGAATCTGATGAAAACGGCAGGAAAATCTCCCTTTTAACAGGAAAGCAGAACTCTCAAATAACCAGGAAGTGGTGGCCATCTGGCACAACCGGTTGGGGTGAGGGAAGGAAGACAGGAGAAAAGACAGACAGAGATTAATAACAAGTATGATTCAATGCAGAGAGGTCTATTAACAGTGTTGGGAAGGTTACTTTTAAAATGTATTCCACTACAGATTACAGAACTTTGTTGTCTGGGTCAAGTTTGCTATCCAGAGACAGAGAGAGGCATTGAAAGGCTGCTCCAACGGAACTTATTGTTTCAGAGGAAAACACGAACACAGCGTACAGTCGAGTCTTAATAACGTACTTACAACTGGGCTTTTGGCTGCAGTGATTATTATTGTATTTACATGCTTCCAGCTCCTGTTTCTGCTCTATGACAACTCGTACTTTTCTCCTTTTTCTCCCTCCTCGCTCACAGACACATCACGGGTATGGCAGTCCATTCTCCCTGCAGCACGGACTACACTGCCCATGAGGCTACATTCTTTAGCACTATGCTTGTAACACTCTCTTATTGCCTTCAAATAATTTTTAAAAATATTTCTTCACTTCATTATGAGACGCGAGATTGAGACACGGGCATTAGGGCCTCTTAATGCGTGGAATTACCAAAAATAGAGGGTATAGCCAAACATATTGTGGCGAGCTCAGACGGGGAGGAGACAGATGTGTCGTTTGGTCTTGTTTGTGAGAAGCTTTTGTCACAGTGTCTAAACCTGTATGGTTTCTCTCCTGTGTGGACATGTTTGTGTCTTTTGAGCTGACTTGCAGTGGTGAAGGATGACCCACACTGATCACAGACATGCTTTTTAACCCCACTGTGAATGAGTTCATGCTGTTTTAAGTCCTTTGGTCTGGGGAAGCCTTTCTCACATTCTTTGCAGTAGTTCATTTTGTCTGCAGTGTGTCTACGTTGATGTATTTTTAGGGTCTTTTGATGACTGAAAGTTTTTCCACAAAGGTCACAATGAAAGTCTTTCCCACCACCATTTTTATCCTGAACATCGCCTGAAATAAAGAGCATCTTTGCCAACGTCCAGTTATCTTTTATTGCTTACATTATAACACTTAGCTCAGTTTAATGTGCTACAAAAACTATAATAGTAACAAAAGTATTATAATAATTAGAGAGATACTGACCTAAATTACTAGATCGGATATCGGAGAGAAATAAAAAATGTAATCCGATCCATTAAATATCACAAAAGCACCTCACAAAACTTGCGACACGGCGAAACCGAGCTCAAAACCTTAGCACGTCGGAGCACTACGTGTCAATCATGGAGCTGATCAATGATCAGCTGATCAGCTTTTCTGATGGCTGGTAACTGTGCAGGGGCAGATCTAGCAAAGTTTAGCCAGGGGGGCCGATAGGGCATGAACAGGGAAAAGGCGGTACAAAGACATACTTTTCTTTCTTATTCTCATGTGTAGCTTTTATTAAATACATATCTGGATCTTACAACCAAAGTTTTTATCTGATGTACAATGTATAGAAGTCCATTACTGTATATAGTAACTATTAAGTCTAATATACCCTAGTAAGCTATAGTACTTTTTCCTTTGGAAAGATACCATCTATGTAGTCTACAATTCTGTTGAAGAAAGATGTTGAATCTATGTAATTATTGTAGAAAAAGTACTGATTTCTGTGCATTTTTTTTTTTTTTTTACATGTGCATTAAATTAAAGACAATTACGTCAGTTAAGCATTATGAGGTTGAGGGTGGGGAGGATGGTTCCCCTTTTTTTTCCTGGGAATTTGCAACCCTATTAGTTAGGTTGCTTAATATATCCACTAAAAACTGAATAAAAAAAACAGAATACGGAGGATGGTGCAGGTTTAAGTTTAATAGATTGATCAGTATTGCTGAACTATGAAATATTTTGGGTGTAGTGTATTTTTTGCATAAAGGTATAACAGAATAGTTAGTTTTGCTTGTTTTTTTTAAAACTTTGAGTAGCAACTTGTACAAAATGCAGCAAGATATAAAAAAATGTTTATTCATTATAAAATACGCTATATTGGATTTATATCGGTATCAGCAGATTTCCAAATTTATCATCATTTATGATATGGTTATCGGTATCGGACATAAAAAGTGGTATTGTGCCATCTCTAATAATAATACTAAATTAATGATACGACAAGAGTAATATAATTCTCAAATACTATCACTAAAAAACTGTGATTCAAATCTAAATAATCACTCAGAGCTGCTTTTCCATCCAGTAAAATTACTAACATACTAACACAATGTAATGAGCAGAGTTCGAATGAGATGAACAGGCTTCTGTCGGGGGGAGCCAAATAATCTCTCTCAGTTCTGCTGAAAATTCATGCAGGCAGACTTTAGACTTCAGTTTGACGGCTCACCATGCAGCAAATCACATACTAAGACAACCTAGCTTCATATGATTAATTGAAAGGAGAAAGGGAGGAGATGCTCTAAACACAGCGAGTGAAGTGGTACAAACCAGGTACACAGATCAATAGAGAGAGAAAAAGAGTTTCGAGAACAATTGAAGAATGAGAGAAAAGGAGCAGCATCTGGCTGCATTTCAGTGGAGACTGTTTGTAAAATGAGAAGCTGGCTAAAATGAAAGCCATTTTTATTTTCAGCCATTTTCCATCATGAAGGTGTCGTGGAATTTTTCATAAAGTCTGCAAGACTTCCCCTTTCACATCCAAGGCCAGAGCTATTGCTACACTCATATGGAAAACGACTCCATTTACATTTGGGTCTGCGGTCCCCCCTGCACTTTGCTTTAGCTATGGAGCCACTAGCCGTTGCAATTAGTAACTGTGAAACCCATCATAACTTTATATGCAGATCATGTGGTACTAACATTGTCAGATGCCAGCCGCTCATTGCCTGCCCTGCTTCACCCCATCGACAAACACCCCATCGACAAATTTGGGCATCACTAACCCCTCATATGGAAGCGAATAAGAGATGTGAGATGAACAAAATACAAGAAAAACTCATCCAAATGACTTCATTCTCAGTTAACGGCATGTGAAGAACAAACACATACAGTGGTTCCTTTCCTTCTTACTAGGATGGATGCAGAATTATATTATACAGCTGACACCACCTCAGCATTAAATACTGTTATTTTGTATTTTTTCACAGCCCAGTTAAAGGCTTTGGCTGAATTTACACTTCACACATTTTAATATCAAACTTAGTGTTTGTGTACATCTTGGTCATTATAACCTGACACTGATCAGTGCTGCTCTGATGATCACACTCACATCCATGTAATCGTTTAACTCGGTGATCTGGATTTACTGCACAATGCTGAATGTGTCCTTACAGTACAGGGAATAACTCTCTCTGTGTTCCTGTAGAGAAACTCTGGGTTTGTGTGCTGACGAGCATCACTCACAGTACGATACAAAGACTCACTCATACCTTTCCACACATGTGACAAATTCAAAAAGCTGCTGAAACTTTTAGAACATCATAAACTACACATTGTTGTCCTCTTTTAGGATGGAAAAGCTTTCAGATTTATTTAGTCTTAAAAGGTAAACGTTGTTTTGCATTTAGGAGAATGTTTAAATAAGTCATACACACAGGAATTACAAAGTCTGAGGCACACCATTAACCTCAAATTTCACTAAACCTAACACTGAAACAATCTTCTGTATGTTGATGTGTGATTGTTATTGCAGTGTCAACTCCTCACGCTGAGTCCTCTCATTGTTCCTCAGTAACACAGTTTTCATCAAACAGAGCAGAAATGAACAGACATGAGCGTCTCTTTTCTCGGCTCTGTGTGCACAGCGAGGGACTTCTCTCTGCTGAATTTGTGACAAAGTGTTAGTGTGTTTAGTTTTTCAGTTGGGTTTTATTTCAATCATAACAACAGTCTCCTTCAAGTACTTTACATGGTAAGGTAGACCCTACTACAGGGATCCCCAATCCCCTGACTCTGGTCCAAATCTGGACCCCAAGAGGGTTTTGTCTGGGCAGCCAAACATTTTTTCGTTTAGTATGTAGTTGGAGATTTTATTCCTTCCTGTAGTCTTGTTTTCTAATTCAAACGTGCTTTTACCATTAACGACCACCCCCCCCCCCTTTTTTTTTTTTAAAACCCGTGTGTATATTTATAGCATCCTCCTTATGCATTTCATGCATGTGTTATTTTCAGACATATGGGGGTTATGTCACCCCCCTCCTCCTCATCAGTAATGATCTAGTCTGGTATTTACTTGGGCGTGAGCCAATTAACCAATACCTATCTATTATATGTCAGCTGACCTATCTATGAAGTTTTGACTGGTTAATTTGAAGTTTTTTCTGTTTCCTGTCTTTTATTTAAGCAATTTTTACAATGTTTTACTATGACCCTGATGAAGGCCACAAGCCGAAACGCGTTGGTCAATTATTAAAGTTGTTCATCTTCCCTCAAGTGTTGCTGGAGTTCCTGCTTTGTGAATTCTTTCATCCTCTCCATGCACCTTGGAAACAGGTGAAGTTGTCCCAGAAAATTTTTGCGGAGATTTTATTCCTGCCATCTGTGGGCAACTCTTGAACAGGCGTGATGCAGCCTGTAAAATAAATAAATAAAAACATTTAAAAAAGTGATAAGCAGATTGAAATATACATGAATGCAGGTGATGATCAGTGCATGGGACAGATGCAGTGAACACAGCGTAGGGTCATGTGTTAGTGGTGGGAACAGTCATACGGTTATTGTTCATGTGTCCAACAGCAGAGGGGAAGAAACTGTTCTTATGGCGAGAGGTTCTGGTCCGAATGGACCGGAGCCTCCTGCCTGAGGGGAGCAGGTCAAACAGACTGTGTCCAGGGTGAGAAGGGTCAGTTGTGATCCGAGCTGCACGCCCCAGTGTCCTGGAGGTGTACAGGTCCTGCAGAGATGGGAGTCTGCAGCCAATCACCTTCTCAGCAGAGCGCACAAAACACTGCAGTCTCTGTTTGTAAGAGGTGGCGACTCCAGCGTACCACACGGTGATGGAGGAGGTGAGGATGGACTCGATGATTGCAGTGTAGAATTGCATCATCGTCCGTGTTGGCAGGTTGAATTTCTTCAGCTGCCTCAGGAAGTACATCCTCTGCTGGGCTTTCTTAATGACGGAGGTGATGGTGGGCTCCCACTTCAGATCCTGGGTGATGGTGGTACCCAGGAAGTGGAATGAGTCCACAGTGGTGATGAGGGTGTCAGTCAGGATGATGTGGGGGCTGTGTGCTTCCTGAAGTCCACAATAATTTCCACTGTCATTGTTTAGCACCAGGTTGTTGCGGCTGCACCAGGACACCAGACGTTCAACCTCCATCCTGTAGGCAGACTCATCCCTGTCCGAGATGAGCCGATAACAGTGGTGTCATCTGCAAACTTCACTAGCTTGACAGACTAGTGGTTGGAGGTGCAGCATTTGGTGTACAGCAGGGGTGGGCAACTCCAGGCCTCGAGGGCTGGTGTCCTGCAGATTGGAGATTTGTCCTTGATCCAACACAGCTGATTCAAATGGCTAAATTACTTCCTCAATGTATTTTGTAGTTCTCCAGAGGCCTGGTAATAAACTAATCATTTGATTCAGGTGTGTTGACCCAGGGTGAGATGTAAAACCTGCAGGACACCGGTGCTCGAGGCCTGGAGTTGCCCACCCTGGAGTACAGGGAGAAGAGCAAAGGACAATTAGTGGATGACTATGGTAGAGGACTCATTTTCACAGGAAGTAAAGTTTATTTATTAAGTGCTTTTCATAGACAGGTAGTCACAAAGCGCTGTACACAAAGATTAAATTAAACAGTCCGATAAATAGCAAATTATATACACAATATAGAGGTTATGTCATGGTCCTGGGCCATGTTGGCCCAGTATTCTTGTTTCCTTGTATTTTCGCTCCTTATTTAGGCCATGTTTTCTGAGGTGTCCTGTTGTGGTGTTCCCTAAGTGTTTTCCCTTTGTGACTCTTACCCCCTTTGTGCCCCTCTGTGTATTTATGAGCTCTCGTCTCTCTTTGTGTTTATTCCATGTTTCCCCCAGCCTGTTATGTCTGTGTTCTCCCCGTGCTCTCTCTCCTCCTGTCTGAACCTCTGTGTACTTCCTGTTTTACTTTGACAGTCTCTCGTCAGTATGCGTCATGTTGTGTTCACTCCTGCCCTGTCTCGTTATGTTTATCAGTGTCACCTGTGTTCCCCACCTGTGTGTAATCTCCCTGTGTTCTCTGAGTGTATTTAAGTTGTGTCTTCTGTCATGGTAATTGCTGGTTCGTCTGTGTTGTTTCCCCTCGGTCTCCCTGCGTCTCCCCGTATGTATTTCTCCGGACCTCCCTGCATCCTCATTCTGGTTTGTCTTATTAGTTTACCCAGTTTAGGTTTCCGGTTTCATGTTTTGTCGCCACCGCTGTTTGTACTTACACCCCTGTCAATAAACACTCACCTGCACCACAGCTGCCGCCTTTTGGGTCCTTTTCTACATCACCACACGGCTTGCCCCGCAAACCGTGACAGGTTAAATGTAAATTAAAAATGTAAAAAGCATTGGTCAACAGAAAGCTTGTTTAAACAGTAAAGTTTTTAACTGCTTTTCAAAGGATTCCACAGAGTCAACCAAATGTAGTTGTGGAGGTAGACTGTTCCACAGCGTTGGTGCCACAGACTGAAAGGCTCCGCCCCCTTTCATCTTCAGTCGTGTTCGGGGAGCAACCAACAAACTCTGAGCCTGTGAGCGGAGACAACGAGCAGCAGTGTATTTTGTGAGAAGCTTGGATAAATAATCTGGTGCCTGGCCATGTACTGCTCTGTACGTTAAAACAATAATTTTAAAGGGAATTCTAAAATCTATTGGGAGCCAATGTAAAGAACATAAAATACGAGTGATGTGAACTCGCTTGCAAGAGCGAGTTAGTAGTCTGGCTGCTGCATTTTGTACAGAGATGATTTATCCAAGCTGGTAAACAGGGAATTACAATAGTCTAAACGCAATGACACAAATGCATGGCCAATTTTTTCCAGTTCAGCTAAGGAGACCATATGTCGCAGTTTAGAAATATTCCTTAAATGAAAGAAACAGGAACGAGACAGAGACTTTACGTGTGAGTCAAGGCCCAAAGAAGAGTCAAATATTACTCCAAGATTTCAAATATTTGGCTCAGCAGAAAAACAGAAAGGGCCAAGAACCTGAATGATTTTAGAATATAGATCAGGAGATGCTATGATCATGGTCTCTGTCTTGTTCATGTTTAAAACAATGTAATTGTTAGAAAGCCAATCAGAAACCTGGGTTGAGCACTGGACTAGGATGGACAGCGTATCCAGTTGATTAGGCTTAAAGGACATATACAGCTGAATGTCATCAGCATAGAAATGATAAGACAGGTCACTAAAAGACTGAATAATGCAGCTAAAGGAAGCATGTAAAAGAAAATACTAATGGACCCAAGCTCCAAGCATCCCCACAAAGGTCAGTCTTCTGTTGTAGTTATTACGTAATTTATCATAACATAATTGTTGATGTCTCACATTCTTCACCCAGCATTTCAGTGGCTCCCCTCTGGGCGACGCCTCCGCTGCATTTCCTGCAGGACTGAGAGGAGGAGAGCCACCTTCGTTCCCAAAGCCACTCTGCTTTTTAACTCATTTCCCACACCATAAACATAAACTACTCTACACTCTTTTATACTGCCGACACTTTATTTTTATTTATTTTTTGCATTGTTGATTTGTTTTTCACCGAAGCAGCTAATAAAGCACCGTCCTCCCACCGTCCAAAGACATGCAGCTTGTGGGGATAGGTTAATTGGATAATCCAAATTGTCACTAGGTGTGAATGTGCGAATGAATGTGAGTGCGAATGGTTGTCTGTTCCTGTGTGTTGGCCCTGCGACAGACTGGTGACCTGTCCAGGGTGTACCCCGCCTCTCGCCCTATGACAGCACCCCCCGCGACCCTGAAAAGGATAAGCGGAAGCGAATGGATGGAATGGATAGATGTATGTGTTAGGTTTGTCAAACATGTTTACCGCACAGCTCAAAATTCTTCTCAATTTTCCTGGATATTTAGTCTTTTTGTGGTAAATTGCTTGTACCTAAATGTTCTCCCAAAATAGTTGATTCTGTACCATTCACAGAGAGTTGGGGAATGGCTGCAATCCCAGCACTGTAAGATGGTGAATGATGTACCCTTAGGCCCCCTCCTCGATTCAGAGATGGTTCTTCTATTTTCATGTACTTCTTCAGAAGTCACTTGGATGAGTGACGAAATGTTACCTCCAGATGAATAGAATCAACATTTTGGGATTTACTTACGTGGATGACTGACCATGCATCAAGACACCTTAATGTTGCATGTGCAACAGATGTGGTAAAAAGTAATGTTATTGTTAAATTGTATTCTGCTTATAGTTAGTACTTGAAGTGGATTGTCTGTTCAGCAGATGATTTAATGGGTAAATGAATAATTGATCAGGAGTTTCCAGACAAAAATATATATTGCTAAATAAATGTTATATAAAAATGAATGAAAATATTTCTGTTGGTTCATTTAAACTGTTCAGACCCCAGATTTATTGGATCATGGAGGTAGTGGACCTCCTGCTACTTTAGTTGGGGACCCCTGCCCTACTATAATACATACAAATAAATCCAACAATCCCTTTGGTGACAACGGGAAGGAAAATCTCCCTTTTAACAGGTGACTGAAAGGTGACTAAGGAAGAAATACTCAATGCATCACGGGAAACCACCCAGCAGCCTACACCTATTGCAGCATAACTAAGGGAAGATTCAGGGTCACCTGTCTAGTCATAACTATATGTTTTAGTAAAAGGGAAAGTTTTAAGTCTAATCTTAAAAGTAGACACAGTGTCTGCCTCACGAATCCCAACTGGAAGACAGAGGGGCCTAAAAAAGCAGAGGGGCTTGGGAAATCTTTGTGTAGCCTAAGCCTGCTTTAAATTTCTCAATAACTTTATCCCTGACCTGTCTGGTGTGTTCTTTGGACTTCATGGTGTTGTTGCTCCCAATATTCTCTTAGACAACCTCTGAGGCCGTCACAGAGCAGCTGTATTTGTACTGACATTAGATTACACACAGGTGCACTCCGTTTAGTCATTCGCACTCATCAGGCAACGTCTATGGGCAACTGACTGCACTCAGACCAAAGGGGCTGAATAATTACGCACACCCCACTTTGCAGTTATTTATTTGTAAAAAATGTTTGGAATCATCTATGATTTTCGTTCCACTTCTCACGTGTGCACCACTTTGTGTTGGTCTTTCACCTGGAATTCCAATAAAACTGATTCATGTTTGTGGCTGTAAAGTGACAAAATGTGAGAAAAGTTCAAGGGGACCGAATATGTTTGCAAGACACTGTATTAGCAAAAGACAAGAGTGGGTTTACAGGAAACACTGTTAAATGGCCAGAGGGGCCGATGGCGCGATATGGCAGCCTCGCTTCTGTCAGTCTGCCCCAGGGCAGCTGTGGCTACAACCGTAGCTTGCCTCCACCAGTGTATGAATGTGAGAGTGAATGAATAGTGGCATTGTAAAGCGCTTTGGGTGCCTTGAAAAGCGCTATATAAATCCAATCCATTATTATTATTATAAATGTTCAGTTTCTATGCCATATGTTAAAACAAGTTCTAGAGTGTGATTAACGTGATGGGTGGGTTCTTTTACATTCAAGATCAACAAAAGTGGCCAAGAAAAGATTGAGACCCATCAAACCAGGCAACATTTTTCAATCTCTGCAACATTCAGATTTTAGGGGCAGAATTTGTCTTAAACAACATAAAGCATGGATCCATCCTGCCGCTGGTGTAATAGCGTGGAGATATTTGGTTTGCACAATGTGGGTCCCTTAGTACCAACTGACATCATTTACAGACCACAGCCTACCTGAGTCTCAAGATGTGACAATATCCTTTATATCATATAGTCTATGTTACGTTATAATTATAGTTGTGGAGCCACAAGTTTGCCTCTCTTTCGTCCACTTTTGTCTCTACGCAACGTTACTTTTTATCGCGAACGTCGCCTGAAAAAAAACAAAAAACAAAACATTATCTGTGTCAACATCCAGGACTAAGAAAAGACAAGACATAAAATAACATCCATTTACTGTTTGCTTTATAATACTCAGCTTAATGTGTTGCAAAAACTATAATAGAAACAATACTGCAATAACACTAATGTAATTCTCAACTGCTACCACTAAAATACTGTAATTCAAATTTGAATAATCACTCAGAGCTGCTTTTCCATGCAGCAGAAATGCTAACATGTTGCTAACAGTTGTTTCAGACAGTCAGACTAAAATCACGAGATAAAAATAAAAATACCTCACAGTAACTGCACTTGGAAAGTCTTTCTTATGTGGATCTGTTGGTGTCGTCTCAGGTAACGTGGAGATTTAAAAGTCTTCTCACACAGGTCACATTTATAAGGTCTCTCCTCAGTGTGGGTAAACATGTGGTGTTGTAACTCTGTGCCTGTTAAACATAGTTTACCACACTGATCACAGCTGTACACATCATGTCTGGTGTGAATGCGTAGGTGAATATTTCTGTACCCTACATGGCTGAAAGTTTTTCCACAAATGTCACAGCTGTATGCCTTAATTCCAGAGTGGGTAACTAGATGACTCCGTAAGCTGCTACTGTGAGTAAAAGCTCTGCCACACTGATCACAGCTGTACGCTTTAAGTCCACTGTGGATGAGATGGTGTCTTTTTAGGGCTTTCTTCCAGGAAAAAGACTTTCCACACAAGTCACAGCTGAACGGTCTCTCTCCAGTGTGGATGACCTGATGGATTTGTAGTGAATCCTTCTTAAGAAAATCCTTCCCACACTCTTCACAGCTGTACGCTTTAACTCCACCGTGGAGGAATTGGTGTGTTTTTAAGCTTCCAGACTGGGTAAAAGACTTTCCACACTCATCACAGCTGAATGGTCTCTCTCCAGTGTGGATCAGTTGGTGTGTTTTTAAGTTTCCAGGGTAGGTAAAAGACTTTCCACAGTCTCCACAGCTGAACGGTCTCTCTCCAGTGTGGATCAGTTGGTGTGCTTTTAAGTTTCCAGAGTGGGTAAAAGACTTTCCACAGTCTCCACAGCTGAACGGTCTCTCTCCAGTGTGGATCAGTTGGTGTGTTTTTAAGCTTCCAGACTGGGTAAAAGACTTTCCACAGTCGTCACAGCTGAACGGTCTCTCTCCACTGTGGATGAGTTGGTGTCTTTTTAGGGAACGCGCCCAGGGAAAAGATTTTCCACACTCGTCACAGGTGTATTTCTTCTTCCCCTTTGTTCTGTGAGGTTTGTCAGCCTCCTGAGAGCGCTGACTTCTCGCTCCATATTGGTCCTGCAGTGACAGATATACAAACACAGGCAGTGAGTGAAATGTAGGGCTGGGCATCGTTACTGATTTCGATTCGGGGAAATTTTGCGTCACACAATCAGATATATTAGAATTCTGATCATTACCTATCAGTACATATCCATATTTTACATTTCTAAAACGAAAGCTGACACTTGTGAGACTTCATCAGAGGTGTAAGCATCACAGCAGATGCCTTTGTGTCAAAGTAACTGAGGATAAAACAGAAAAAAAATGAAGGAGATTTTCCTGGTCTGAGTATAAAAATATTCTGCAGTGGATCAAACACGAAAGAAAACCATGAATCAACATATGAACATTACCTGATGCTGCTGAAGTGAAGCAGAGCAAAGTTACAGAGGGTTTATTAGAGACACAGCTAAATGTTTTGCATAATTTTAAAAAGTTTACATTTGTTCTGTATTGAACAGCAGAAATGAGGTTTTGTTGCTGGAAGGAAAAAAAAGAAACAAAGAAACAAAATCAAAAAAGAAACAGCGCCCAACAGCGCTGTAAACAACAGTCTTCTTTTGCTGCTGGTTCAGTCAAGTATGTTTGGAGAGTGACAAAACCTGCACCTTCAGAATCTAGCGCCAAAAAAAGATGTAAACATAAGAGGCGGACCCGCCGACACATCAGAATCAGTGAGCTGCCGGCTTTCAGCCCCGACGTCTTTGTTTACGTCTTTGTGCAGAATCCGTGTAACTGCTCTCATTTACTGTTTTAGCTGTTTGGTGTTTCTGGCGTTTCAGGCAAAATTTATTCATATTTAAAAATCGTTTCAGGATTTTAATGGATCAATATCACGTTATCCAACCTAGAATCGATTTTAATCGATAATCAAAACCCTCCCCCAGTGAAATGCAGTCGTGGAACAAACTGTCATTACTTTTCAACACAGTCCTCTTTGGTGACATCTGCTGGTCAAAATATGAAGCGCAGCTTGAATCTACAAATTATAATGAACCGCTTCATTATGTTTAATATCATGTGACAGTTCTGTCTGATATCGGGCTGCTGTTGTGGTGCTTTGCACATGTATTTTTTGTGTGATTAAAAAGGTTTTGAAATTTGATGAATAAATAATTTTGATGAATATCCTTATGGTGGTAGACTTCCGCAGGCACAAGCATTCTCCACGGCAACCACTGAACATCCAAGGTATGGACATTGAGGCTGTGGACAGCTACAGGTACCTTGGTGTTCATCTGAACAATAGACTGGACTGGACTCATAACTCAGACGCCCTCTACAGGAAAGGGCAGAGCAGGCTGTACCTGCTGTGGAGACTCAGGTCGTTTGGAGTGGAGGGCCCACTCCTGAAGACCTTCTATAACTCTGTGGTGGCTTCTGCTATCTTATATGGTGTGGTCTGCTGGGGCGGCAGCATCTCTGCTGGGGACAGGAAGAGACTGAACAGGCTGATCTGAAGAGCCAGCTCTGTTCTAGGATGCCCCCTAGACCCAGTGGAGGTGGTGAGTGACAGGAGAACGGCGGCTAAGCTGTCATCCCTGTTGGACAACATCTCCCACCCCATGCAGCAGACTGTGACAGCACTGAGCAGCTCCTTCAGTGGGAGACTGCGGCACCCACGGTGTGGGACGGAGAGATTTCGCAGGTCTTTCCTCCCCACTGCTGTCAGACTCCACAATAAAGACTTTAACTGATCAAACACACACATCCACACATGTGCAATAACACTAAGTGCAATAATCTTTTCTGGCATCGTTGTATTTTTACTCAGTTGTATATAGCATTTGCATTCTATTTTTATCTTATTGTATATTTTATTCTATTTTATTCTACTGTATATAGTATTTTATTTTATTCTATTCTGTACAGTTGTGTACTGTATTTATTCTAATTGTATTCAAATTTTTGCTTCATAACTTTTGCACTGTCCACTTCCTGCTGTGACAAAACAAATTTCCCACGTGTGGGACTAATAAAGGTTATCTTATCTTATCTTATCTTATCTTATCTTATGTAAACATGTGCTATGGTGTGGTCTCCCTTTGCTTGTGACTTCTTGATGTTTGTAAACATAATAGATATAAAATAAAAACATAGCATACAATAAAATACAACACAGTCATATAACAGGTTGGGAGGATGAGAGTTTTAGACGTGACTGATTATTTGGTGAAACTGTGATATTTTCTTCACCTCCTGTGTTGAGCTCATTGTTTCCTCTGTAGTGACTCAGCTGAGTCCAGATGACTGAAAATGTTCCTCTGCTGCTCCGTCAGACTCTTCTCCTCCTGCTGATCAGCTGGGACACAAAACAGATCTTTGTTAGGCTCCACACTGCACTGAAGAGTCAAAGTGTCTCATATCTGACAACACAAAGTACAAATTTCACTCTGATTGCTCCTCCTGTGGTTTCCACAAACACCTGATCACCACTTCACAAGTCTCTCCAGACCCAAGGATGCCTCTCTCCAAACTCCACCATTCCCCAAAGTTTGATTCTGTTCATCTGGAAGTTTTCAGTAGGAGAAATTTTCATCACTCATCCAGGTGACGTCTTCAGTCTCAGCTGACTCCAACCTTATAAACAGTACATTTACATAATGACTGAAACTAGCACCACTGAAGGAACAATGGGCTGGGAGGTCAGTTCCTTCATCATTTATATGCAAATTCTCATTCTCATGCTGTGATTGCAGCCATTCCCCAAACTGTTCGTGAAAGGTACTCATGGTCATTGATCAATGAGCTTTTATCAGTGAAAAGACTTTTCTGCTCCAACTTCTCCCAGCATGCTGAGCTAATGATTAGTTGGTGTTTTTCTCCAAACACTCTCTCACTCTTCTCTCAACGTGTTCACAATAAACTGTGAACAGACACCGAGGAGAGCAGCAGAAGACCTCATTCAGGAGCTAAACTCAACATGAACTGAACTCACAGTAAAGTTAGCTCGGTGCTTACCTTTAGATGAGCCCACAAACCGAGAGAAACTCCGTGATGAAGCTGGAACTCTTTCCAAACACAGGAAACAGATCAGGGAGCAGAGACCCACGTGGTTCACGCTGATCTCAGCTCCGATCCAGGAGACAAGGGTGGGCAGATCGATGCAGATATCGATCCAGACGTTGGTAGTGGTTTATGATCGATGCTTTGGTTTGTTTCTCTCCTGTAGATTCACTTCTTTACTTGCTGTGGATGAAAAAGCAGCTCTGTCTGTGCGAACACCTCTTCTTATGCGGCAGACGCACTTTGCTCCGCCCCTTTCTTCCTGCCCTGCTGGGATTCGTTACTGTGAGGTCACGTGACTCGGCTGCACACAGAAAATGCATTTTTGCTGCAGAGAGAGTAGTGCTGGGATTTCTGGCTCTTTTTAGAGAACCAGCTCTTTCGGCTCGACTCACTAAAAAGAACCGACTCTTTCGGCTCCGAACCTGAACTTCAGGTTGTTTTGTTGCTTTAATTAATTTATTAATATAAAATTATGCAGAAAAGTAATTACTAATGTAAAAACAAGTGGTTTTATTTATATATGTTTATATATAAATATATACGGTGGCCCCTAGAAACAAAACACGTACAAACTCCAAAACACATTTCTAGCATGGACTGAACTTCCAAAACAGAGCTGCCTAGATCGCTTAAACTACACGATTGAAAGCATGTGTGTATTGTTTGTGTATTTATACACAAGCACTCATATATATTCAATTTAAAAAACAGTTCATTTACCTGTTACTACCACAGACCAAATCCGGTCATTGGTACTTCCTGGCTTGTGTAGCCACTAAGTAACAAAAGCTCAACACTGCGCCCTAGCATCCTGGAGCACTTCTGTTGTCTTTTGTACGTGTTTTGGAGCTTTTACGTGTTGTGGAGTTCGGACGTGTTTTGAAGTTTGTATGTGTTTTGTCTGTAGGCGCCACCGTAAATATACTTTTATTTATTCACTCCACATAAAATGTAATAAATAAATCATATAATACAAAAAACAACTATTCACATTTCAACTTTTAACTATTTAAATTTTCAGCTTTTTCCTTTTAAACAAATTTAAAGTGAAACAACACAAAAAACTGCAAACCACAACACAATTAAATATAAATTAAAATATGAAAACAAAAAGAAGATGCATATTGTGCTAGGAACACTCACAGCTCAACAGAAATCCCATTGGAAAGATTTTGTAAAACCCCTGGTGCATGCATACAATTGCACAAGAAATGATGTTACAGGTTTTTCACCATATGAGCTTATGTTTGGCCGCCAACCTCGCTTACCGGTGGACTTGGCCTTTGGACTACCCCTTGCCAAAGAAGGATCAACATCCCACACACAATATGTGGACAAACTAAAGTCCCACCTAGAAGAAAGTTACAAGCTGGCCATCGAAAACTCAGAAAAGGTGATGAAACGTAACAAAAACAGATTTGATAAAAATGTCACTGCATCACAGCTGAATGTTGGAGACAGAGTTCTTGTGAGGAACGTGCGGCTAAGAGGCAAACACAAGCTTGCAGATAAATGGGAGTCATCTGTGTACATTGTAGTGAAGAAAGCCGGCACTCTTCCTGTGTATACAGTTCGACCCGAAGGCCAAGACAAGCCCCTGAGAACTTTACATCGAGACCTCCTACTGCCCTGTGGGTATTTACCACCTGAAAAGGAAATGCTTACTAAGCAGAAGAGGAAAATGCCTGTCTTACCCGTGTCTCCTGTACGTGCTGATGATGCTGATAACAATGACGAAGAGGAACTAATCTCATACCTACCTGTTCCCTTCTCTGCTGAACCTGTCACCTTCACAACAACCATCGACTTACCCAATACTCCGCAACCTGTGCCACTTATCAACCAGCCCGATGTCCCTATAGTATTGGCTACAGAGGAAGAGAATGCTATCCTCTCAGAGGAACCTGTACCTGCTGAAGAGGAACCAGTTATTGCTAGCGGAACCGTGGAAGCTGGCTTTGAGCCAGTTGATCTTGTCGAAACTTCTCACGATGAAGAAAGTCTGTCTTCTGATTCGGAAGCATCCAGAAGTAACTTGTCACAACACTCACCTACTGAATCAGAGCCTCTCAGTCCTGAGGCAGAACCACCCTTGAGGCATTCAACCCGCACCAGGAATCCTCCTGATCGGCTGCAATACATCAAGCCTGGTAAGCCTCTGTTAAAGAGCGTTCAGACCTTCCTGCATGGGTTAAGTTCTGTCTTCTCCTTCGCTCTTCAAGACGATGAAGAAGAGGAGACAATGCCTTCACACCTCAGCCAACCAGTCATTCGCTGCCAGCCTAGTCCATGTACGAGGACGTCCATGAGATTAGGGGGGGAGAGTGTAACCACGGTAACTTCTGACCCCACTTCCACCAGTCCCTTTATTGTGGCGGGAATGAATCCTGTATAAGTTCCGGGTCAATCAGCTGCATGTCCCTGCTCCTCTGGCTGCTGTTGTCCCTGTGGTTGGCGTACTTGTCAGATCACGACAAATTTTGCACTACAGGCCAGTTGACAGCGTGCAATAACCCGGCCGATTCATTCATCTTTACACTACCTCACACTCGACTCAACGGTGAGTTATTTGTTTGTTTTGTCACAATTAATGTACATGCGGAGCCGCGATCGCACATCCTACAATGCCGGTAAGCTAATGCTAGGCTAGCGACAGTAAGTGCAATTACTAGTGTCATCTATTGAATATTGTTGTTTTTGTTTATTCCATTATGGCCGAATGTTGATTTAACGTATCTAGAGTTGAATGAGTGATTTGATTTTTGTAGTTTTGTCCGTTTTGGATGTTTTTTGTTACTTTTCTGATGAAATGCCGAAACGGCCTATGAGATTTTGCATTGAGTTAAATTCCATTTACATTATTGAATCTGTTGCGCAACACCTGTGATTAAATGAGTTTTGTAAATATATTTGATTAACTTTGGATAATATTTATTAGCTTTAACGCTGATATACTTTGATGGGACCCATGAGAATGTCTTTCTATAATAGTATTTAGAATGACATTCATTATAAGAGATGATGGTTTATTGATTGTTGTATGAAACATGGCATTGATTACTTGACTTTGTTATTTATGGATTTATGTATTTATTTTGTCACAGCAGTAGAATGCTGTTTCATTTTCTTCTGTGAATGATAATTTCTGTTTTTTGACCTTGTTTAGGTCAGGTTTTTTTTGTTCTCCCGCGATCAGCCCTGATCAGCGCGAGATGGCGAGCCACCCGACCACCGCTACGGTGCGGTAGGAATTGTGAACCTATGGACTGAATCACAAATTGTTGACAATGACCTATCACAGGTCCATGGAACTAAACTAAATCACATACTGGACTACACCTCATCCCACCTCCTTTTGGAACCTACTAAGCTGTTTTGTATTGTCAACATTATTTTTGTTTGTGATATATATGCATATGTTTTTATTTCTTTTGTACATCCGTCTATACACTTCTCATAACAAACATAATATATATATATTTGAGCTCTACTTTTGTTTCCTGTGTTTTATTCACACCCTCAGGCTCCATAGTCGAATCTTATTCTGATAGCTCATTGTCTATGAGGCTGCAGTCAGGCGCCCTGGTCCTTTAACCGCGTTACAATATTCTCTGTCATATGGACCTGCATGAATAAACTTTCTGAATCCTTTATCATCTGCAACTGAAAATAGTTGTGGATGATTACTATACCTTTCTAATGTGGCGTTGTTGTCCCTGGCTCTCTTTCTCTCTCTCTCTCTCCCGCTCTGTTCCTGTGCTACTGCTGTAACTACCGCCCCTCCCCCCTCTGCCCAGGGCAAAGCACAAGGCTCGTGAGAGAGAGGGTGAGAGAAAGAAAAAAAACCCAAACCACAGCTCCCAAAAAGGAGCCGGCTCGCGTCGTTCACGTCAAAGATCCAGCTCTAAGAGCCATTTCGTTCGCGACCGACACATCACTAAGACAGAGAGAAAGAGGAGCAATGTGTGGAGATATTTTATGGATGTAAATGAAAATGCTGGAGAACAGCTGGAAGGCATGTCAGCACCTAAAGCCAGAGGGGACCACAACAAGCTGTAGAGTTCAACTTTCAACTCGTTTGTTTGCAGGGTTGTAAAATGGGCAGCATAGTGGCTCAGACCTGACAGGAGGAATGAGCAGTTTGCATGTTCTCCTTATATTTCTCAGTTTTCTGTGGGTACTTTTTCAGCTATCCAAAAACATGCACCTCAACTGGAAACTCAAAGTGAAAAGCTGAGTTAGTTTGAAAATAAAAGAGATCATTTAAAGATTTAACCAATGCTAATTTTTGATTTTATCCAAAACATAGTTGATGGTAAAGGACTGAACAGGTCTCCAGTAAATCTAATCAACTTCTACATGGATGTTTTACTGGATAGATTTGACACAAAGGAGCGCAGTAGTTCCATAACCCAGTTGTCCTCCAATAGTTTCCACCTACACAGATATGAAAACACATTTTTAGGATGATTCCTCATCCTTTCTGTCACTCCTCAGCGTGCTGAACACATAAAGATTGCAAAACAAAAAAAAATCCCTGCTGGGATTTGAAACTAGGATCTCTGTTTAGTTACACCAGTTCTGGGATGGAAATTTCTTCTAATTTTAAGTATTGTTTACATGTTTTAACAATCTCACCTCTGTGTTACTTAGTTATATACATATGTAATGGCATCACACGTGTGTCAAACGTTATTTTACACATTGTGGGGCGTTATGAGTAAGTTAGACTGAGACATACAGATGCCTCTTTGTTAGGCGGACCGCGAGACCTCTCTGAGCCCTAGAGAAGGAAGAGGCCTCTCGAAGGAAAATTGGGAATGTGAATATCGCGAGTGACAATTAAATGGAGGATAAGTTGTAACTTTGTCTCTGGAGGAATAGGCCTGGAGGTATAGTTCCCCCTCCGGGATGGGGAAACGTGAGAGTAGTGGAATGTTCTTTGTCTCTGTCTGTATTTAAGGAAGGGCTGTGTCTTTTCCTTTAGCGATCACACAGCAGTGCCTATACTGGATGCTCTCTCTCATGCACATGATGATAATAATCTTCCTTCCCTCTCGTCCTGTCTGTGTACAAAGTGATCAGTTCCCTCCACTTGTATCCTCAAAACTCTGGGAATACAACAAGCAACTGGTAAGTACACACCACTTCTCAACGCCAGGAACTAACTGATTTCTCTCAACAATCCAGTGTCCATTGAGGCTCAGCTCCTCTGTTAAGTAGCCCCTCAGATGCGGCTGATCAGCAACAGCTGAGTGCCATCATCTTACAGGTGTGGCTGTTTTAATGGCGGGTAACTCTCCGAGATACCCCCCTGGAAAGCCCTGAAGACTGCTGAACGCACACACTCCCTTTCCCTTAGCAAAAATGAGAGACAGGGAGAGAAACACCAAAAAACCTAAATGGCACCGGGGTAATGCGGCCATTACAAACAGGCAGCATGCTGCCATTTCATAGGCTCTCAGACCTCTCTGAAAACGTCGAACCTGGAATTGGCTGGGCCGCACTATGAATTCTGGGATATGGTGGGCCACGAAGGAAACATCCGCCCATCCTTCAATTGGAGGAATAATTTCTGTTTTACAACTTCAAGATATCTCTGAACATTTTTGTTAAACGTGCCAGTTCATCACAATGAATTGGTGTAATATCACAAATAAACTGCATGTAATTTCTTTAGTGCACTCATAAACCCATAGCAGACTGTTAGGAGACATTTTACCACCATCTTGGGGCTTGGAAGGATGAATGGAAGGTACTAAGTACCTGTCTGGTGTGTCGATGCATCCCATGTCAAAAATATCCAATACTGTGTCACTTATTGGACACTGGATTTGAGAGTAGTGATAGTAGGAGAATATCCCACTGTACCTACAATAAATAAAACACATGGATCAGGTTAGTACACCATTACTGTTAGGATAAATTACATGTTAATTTCTTTCTCCTTGCTCCTGCAGAGTGGCGTCCCGGCTGCATTGGTCACATCCTACTCGACCTCGACCTCACATCTCAGAAGGAAGGACACTGGAAGACAGTCAGCAATTTGGCACTGTCAGGTTCAGTGACAAAAACCTAAGAGCTGGAAACTACAAAAATACTAAAGAATAACTAAGGGAACTAGAAATAGAAAGATAAAACCATGAAAAAGTACAAAATCACAGAACATTAAATAATCAAAAACATGGGTCACCGGACCCAGGACCATGGCAGGCTCATTATAACGTGAGTTCCACCTGCTGCACATGCCCATATCAGCACTGTGACGTTTCCCCTTTCTCTTCATCCAGAGGAGTGTTTTAATGCCAACTATTTCTTGTCATTTCCTGATGGTTTAATGGCTGTTTGTAAAGATGAGGTTAATTATAAGCAAGCACACCGATGCTGCACCTCCCACTGCTGCTGCCGGGATCCGGTCCGAACATGGTTTAATTGAGCTCCATGGACTGAAACTGTTCTCGCTGCATCCCAAAAGGTTGAGTCTGTTCATTTGTTTTCAGTGGTTTCGTCACTGATCCAAGTGACTTCTTCAGCCTCAGCTGACTGCAGGTTTCCCCAGCCTCATAAACGAACAGCAAAAAAAAAAAAAGCAGCAACATCTAAATGCCCTCTGCATGGATAACGCTTTCCACCTGGTGAGACTGGCAGATGAAATGAAGTTGACCAGGCTTCTGTCTGTGAGGGTACAGCTGTGCAGCTTCACTGCAGATGTTCCCGTCATGTCTGCGAGTTTCAGCAACAGAAACTGATGGAAGTTCTCGTATTAGACTTCAGATTTGTTTACAGATATCGTTACTAATTTCTTACTAATTAGAAATTTTCTAATTTCTTATTTTGTGGGTTTTATTCTGTTTGTATTTGTGTGATTAGCTGATGCAGTTCTGTTGATTACACTGATGTCTTTCCTGACCAGGACAAACGTATTTTACTTTGAAAGTTTTCCTCATTAAATAGATACCTTTTAAAAATTGTGTGTTTTTGTGTGTTGCATGGCACTTTGCAGCAGTTTACGGAAAATTTGTTTGGCAGCGTGCTGTGCTCGAGTTCCATCGTCCCTCCGCCCGTCAAACACTTCTTTAATCTCTTGCACGCATGTGAGGTACTCTCACTCGAACGCCAAGCATGGAGACTCAGCAGACGTGTTGGGTTCCCAGAGTCGAGCAATTTCTTTACACTGCCCTCCATCATACGTGAAACTTAACAAAACGACCAAGCTTTTGTAACTCCATCAAGCACTTCTACTCAATCAAATACCATTAGCAGTTTATTTTGCACAATAATAAAATTCATAGTATGATGAAGTGATTCCTCACTGGGGAGTTCCAGGGAGTAGCGAGGAGCAGCATACTCAGCCATGTTGTTCAGCCCGTACACCACACAGCAACTCAGTGCACCGCGGGAGATCTCCATGTCTCAGGCATCAGACCAGGCCCCAGTCTTGACATTGTAGTATTCAACATTAGGGGTGGTGGTGAAGCCGTTGTAGCCCCCTGCAACAAACAGGCAGTCATGCATCACAGAGATGCCAAAGTTGCTGCGGGGGCTCAGCACGGGGGGCATATCCAGCCAGGTGTTGGTGTCAGGATTGTATGCCTCGACAGTCTGCAGACGAGCAGTTCCACTGAAACCACCTACCTATATGAGGAAAACAGAAATGTGAAGATGAGGAAGCTCTAAGCCATTTATTAGAATGACTGACAGACAGACAGATGATGGCCAACTAAAATATCTTCTATTAATAATTTATTTTCATGACTCTGTGTCCTACTGTCTTTGCACATGCTCATTGTGCTTACTGCAAATACATGGCCTGCAAAGGTGATGACTCTGAGGCTGCTACGCCGAGTTTAATATGCAGCACACATATTTTAAGGAGACCAGACAGCTGGCAGCAAACAGTTAAAACTCTATGAAGTGATGCCAAAAAACAGTTTCTCCAAATCTTCACAGTTAAAAGTATTTTGCGTATTTTAATGAACAAAGATGGCGGTTTATAAAATTCACTGTATGTTAGAGATGAGTGATGATACAACAAATTCTAGTGTCTGTCCAATACCAAGTAAATACAGGGCCAGTATTGCTGATACCAATGCCAGTGTAGATATGTTTAACCTATAAAGGCAGATGTGAGTGAAGTTGCCCCCCCCCCCCCCCCCCCCCACCTTCTTCAAATCCAACAAAAGTGGTATCAAACGTTTGTGCTGGTTTGTGCTGCAAAAATGTTCTTTTGTGCTACTATCATTTTAAAGATATTAATAAAAATTTCTAGAGGTCATCAAAGGTCAACCAGCCCCCCCCCCCACATTAATGGAATCAAACAAGATTGGTGTCAATCAGTTGTGCAATGTTTGTGCTGGTTTGTGCTGCTAAAATTGTCATTTGTGCTGCTTCTGTTTTAAAGATATTAATGAAAATGTAAAGGTCAAAAGGTCAACCTTTACCCAAATCAAACAAAATTGATGTTAAACGTTTGTGCAGGTTTGTGCTGCAAAAATTTTCGTGTGTGCCGCTATCATTTTAAAAATATTAATAAAATAACGTCTTGATGCGTGCTTAATCATCCAGGTAAGTAAATCCCAAAAGGTTGATTCTGTTCATCTGGACATTTTCAGTGGGAGAAACATTTCGTCACTCATCCAAGTGACTCCTTCAGTTGGAAGAAGTTGGAGTTGGAGTTCAAGTTATTTTTACTTTCAATAGTGTTAACATACTACACAGGTCAATGACTAGATTTTTTTACATTTTCATTGCAAGTGGCAGTTAAAGCACTTACAATGAAAGTGCAGTTAATTAAAGCAGTTAATTAAAAGTAGTCTATATAAATGTAAATGCTGTAATATGATTATTTTAATAAACATTTAACTTGGATGGATTCAATGCTGGTGTGACCACAGTGCACACGTCTGCTGTCGCTCACAGTGGTCCAAGGGACACTCGGGGAGTTTGTGCGTTCACTCAGACACGTGAAACATTAGAGGGAACATTGGTGGGGGGGGCCAACTTCACTCACATTAAAGGCAGCTGTGGAGGAGAGCAGTGTGTAATGATATATGAGATGAATTCTGAACACATTTGAATGACTTTTACTTCCCACAATAATGAGTCAACACAATAAAAACACACATGAAATGTAAATGTGCATGTCTCTAAAACTTTGACTCTGCTTCTGCTGTTTAATGTCTCATAGCCTAGGCTATAAATAACATAGAGCTAAAAATCAACATTAAAAGGTTAAGCCATTTTTCATGGAGTGTGTTTGAAGTATACTTTTCTTTTACATTTCCATAAAGAAAAAAATAGACATTTATACGATTCAGTGTTCAAATATCAATCTCGTCACAGTAGCATCGATCTAATAGCACATCCACTCTGTCTTTTTCTCAGCTGCAGCCATTCCCCAACTCTCTGTGAATGGTACTCATGGCCATCAGTGGTCTTTGATCAGTGGTTGTTGATCAATGGTCATGAGAATTTGCATAATTATGATTAACCCTTGTATGGTGTTCGGGTCTGTGAGACCCGTTTTCACTTTTTTTCAAAAGAAAAATTAAACAATTAATTATTTTTTCAACCTGAAATTCATTGGCTTTGGCTTATTTTCTGTGAAGAACATAAATCTGAACTAATTTTCAATGACCTCATACTGTACCTCCCCCCACGCATTTACATTACATACAAGATGTTGGGGTCCACTGGACCCAGGTCTAGTAAAAGTGTTGAAAGTGTAGGTCCTGTGTTCCCACACTCTGTCTTCCTCCTTTCTGGTGCTGCTGATAGTGTTTTCTTCCCCTCCTGCTCCGCACAAAGTTGCAACATTGTTGAAAATTCAACTACCAACACCGTCTGCTCTGACATTCCCACACATTTTACCCTCTTTCTTGAGGGATCCAAATTTTATTTTCTCATACCCTGTCCCACCTGCAAATTAGGGGCATAATACTATAAATAAGACTTTGCCGGTGTGGTTCTTTATCACAACTGATCAAGATGGCAAAAGATTATCTGCTGCGAGGGCCATCCAATTGATTTTGGAAGAGAGAGGGGCTTCGGATGATGATGTTGACAAAGAGGTTTCAGAACATTTCACATTTCTGAAAATTCAGAGTCTGACAGTGACTTTGAAGAAGAGGATGAGGTTGAGCACCATTTAGTAACAAAACGAAGACGAGTACCCCATCTGCAGCCAGCTCCAGGACCAGAACAAGCCCACCAGACAGCAAGTGAAGAAATATGGATGTCAATAACTGGTGAAATTGAATGGTCTTCTTGCCCAAGAAATGAGCCACCCTGCAGAGCTGTTACTGTGATAAGCCAGGGCCAACACGGCTGACAGTTACTCATGTGCAGGACATCAAGTCTTCATTTGAGCTTTTCATCCCAGATTCCATCCAGAAATTTTTTCTGGATTGCAGTAATCTAGAAGGAAGGTGTGTTTTTGGAGAGAGGTGGAAGGAGATGGACCAAATTTACTAAGAACCCCAAAGGCCTACTTTGGGGTTTTTATCCTTGCAGGAGTTTTCAGGTCCAAAGGGGAATCCACAGAATCCTGTGGGATGCAGAAACCGGCAAGAACCTTTCCGTGCATCAATGTCTCTGGAAAACTTCCACAAAATTTCCAGGATTATCCGTTTTGATAACCGAGACGACAGACCAGCTCGACTGCAGAGAGACAAGCTAGATGCCATCAGGACAGTGTGGGATAAGTGGGTGCACCACCTCCCCCTGTTTTACAACCCTGGGCCCAATGTCACCATTGATGAGCAGCTGATCCCATTTAGTTGTGAAACATATTGCTTCACGTGTAAATGTGTTGTCTTTCCACTCACTCCACTTGATTATAACTGATTTATTTTATAACATTTTATAAAAAAACAAAACAAAAAAAATGAGAAGCACATTGATTGATTGAGCATGCATCAAGAAGATTTTTCCTGCAGTTACCTGTGAAATAATATGGCATGCTGTATGGTAACTGTTATGATTCAGACATCAGTACTTAACTCTTACCTTCAGGCTCTCATTAATAATGAGATGAACACAAGCATTCATACATCGTTTCCTAGGGGCTTGTTTTGCTGATGACTGTTGCATCTATCCATGTCTAACCTCTAGTTTCTTCTCTCTCTCCATGAGCGCCTCCTTCTGGCTGCTGATGTATTCAGTGAGCATGCCGCCTGTCCTCCAGCACTGTGGACAGGCGCCCGGTGTATTCTGCCAGCTGATGTTGCTCTGGATAAGTTCTGTCTTAACATTTATTGGTCGGCTCTGAGTCTTTGGGGGGAAGAATTCTATAACATAGCAGAGATAATCCTCCTTAGGACCCGGCCTTTGCGGTCAACGTGGGCCGGGTCAGGGTGCACAATCAGAGTCTTGTCCATACATTCTGACTTTTTAACGGAAAAAATGTCACAGTCAGTCAGAAAGTCTATTCTTTCTACTGAGTGAATGTCCATAGAACGAACCGCCTTCACCTCACTTCTCTCAGCCGTGAGAGAAAAACAGTCCCCATTACTATTTACAGGTGAAGCAATAGGGGTAAAGTCAACATCACTCACCACTGCCTGCTGTTCTGACGAATGGGCTCCGGCTGTAGTGTGTAATGACGGCGGAGGCGCCGCTTCCTGCTGGATGACACTGGTGACAATGGAGAAATGACGTCCTCATCCTGCGACGACATTGCTGCCAAGCAGGAGGTGGGTGAGCTAAGCGGCAAGTAGTGGAACTCTGTGGCCGCGGTGTGGAAACGCCTCTCCCCCGCGGCGATTGCTGCTGTGCAGCGGACGACTCCGCGGCGAGCTTCCTTCCACCATCCAAAGACATGCCCCACTATGTGTAAAACAACATTTGACACACATGTGATGCCATTACATATCTATATAACTAAGTAACACAGGTGAGATTGTTAAAACATGTAAACAACACTTAAAATTAGAAGAAATTTCCATCACAGAACTGATGTAACTAAACAGAGATCCTAGTGTCAAATCCCTGCAGGGCCCAAATGCTCTGATTCCTTGTCATTGCTCTCTTGTTCTAATGAGCAGAGCTCGAGATCTTAAATGAAAGAACTTTTTTTTACAGAAAGTCTCACTCAGCAAACTGTCGTCTGTAGGGATGCTATCTTTACGTGTTCAGCACGCTGAGGAGTGACAAAGAACGTGGCACCATCCTAAAAAAGCAGTTTTCAAATCTGTGTAGGTAGAAATTATTGGAGGACAACTGGGTTATGGAACTACTGTGCTCAAATCTATCCGGTAAAACATTTATGAGTAAATTTGATCTCTAACCACAAATCACCATCTAGAAGTTGATTAGATTTACTGGAGACCTGTTCAGTCCTTTATCATTAACTAGACATGTTTTGGATAGATTCAAAATTTAGCATTGGTTGAATCTTTAAATGGTCTCTTTTATTTTCAAACTAAGTCAGTTTTCAGTGGGTGACTTTGAGTTTCCAGTTGAGCTGCATGTTTTGGATAGCTGGAAAAGTAACTTTTACTTATAGAGCTCGTGCGAAATAAATAAATCAAGTCCAGTTTTACTCTCATATCGTCCAGCTTTCTGATTAGTTGTCTTCTTTCAATATCATACTTCTGACAATGCAATAAAACATATATTTCCTGTTCCCTACTGCAGTCACACTCCCCTGTACAGTGTTTTCCTATTGAACGTAATGTGCTATTAAAACCAGTGTGTCCGAATCTAAGTCGAGATGTAACCGTCTACTCTCTCCTGTTTCTTCCTGTACTTCTCATGTCTCCCACTTTCCTTTGGATTTTGTAAAACCATCGCCCTTTCCTCTCTTCCCTCCATTGCTTTTGCCACCTTTCCTTCATTTTCTGTTGTATTCTACTCTCAATCTCCGTCCTACTAGCACTAATAATCATATCTGTTACTCCTCTTTCTCACTCTCTGCAGCCTGCAGATGAGTCACGTGACTGCACAGTAACAAGCCACAGCAGGACAGGAAGAAGGGGAAAAGTGAGTCTACCGCAGAAGAGGTGTTTGCACAGGCAGAGCTGCTTTTTCATCCACAGTGAGTAAAGTAGTGAACTCAGAGGAGCGAAACAAACTATTAGTGATGGCCAAATGAAGCTTTCTGAAGCTTGTATTGAAAAACGCTTCATTACTCGAAGCTTTTCAACACAGTCCTCTCTGGTGACATCTGGTGGCCAAAAATATGAAGAGCAGCTTGAATCCATAAAATAAAACCAACTGCTTCATAATGATTGCCCACTCACTCTACAGAGTGGAGTTCTGTCTGATATGGGCCGCCGTTGTGTTGCTTCTAACGTGTATTTTTTGGGGTTAAAAAATGTGGTTTATTTGTTTAATAAATAATTTTGACCAGTAAACTCTCCTTGTTCAAACATGCACCATGGTGTGGTCTTTCTTTGCTTTTCACTTCTTGATGTTGGTAAATACAATAATTGGAAAACACCACATTACATATAATATACATGTAATAATGTACAACACATTATGGAGTATGCTTCTGCTGTGAGGTCCTGCCTCCATCCACTTATGCAATTAATCGCAAGATGGGTGTATTTATCAATAATATTACATTGGGGAAATTTTCCTATACATATTTCTGACCTGGGGGTAGAATTGATTGTGAAAAGGAAAATGCTTATGAACTTGCAAATTAAATACATGATGCTTTTAAGGTAGCCCTTTTTAAAATTTTTATTTAAGAAGCGAATTTGTTCCACTGTGTGATGGCCGAAACTGTTCCTTTTTGTTGAGATCATTTCTCCTGCATTAAGGAAAATCCCTTCACATGGCACAGAGGAGGCTGGAGTGCAGACAAACTGGTAGAGATGCAGTTATACAGTCTACCAGGGCCCCACAAACTATCAGCTATAGAGAATAAATAGATTAAATTGCTGCACATTTGGCAGACTAACATTTTAACATTAATTAAACAATAAAATATATATTTTTTTAACATTAAATGTAACGAGTCAAATGGAAGTTTTTCTAAAGTTATTTGATGATATTTATATTATGAAAAACAGATTTTTGACATTTTGAGTTTTTCCCATTTAATTCATCCTGATCAATTGGGTTTTATCCCCAATAGATTTTCTTTCTCAAATACTAGATGTCTCTTAAATGCAATGTACTCAACAACACTGCCCAATTCTGCTGTGATTTCACTTGATGCCCAGCAGGCTTTTGATCAGGTGGAGTTATTTGTTTGCTACTCTTGACAAATTTGGATTTGGGCCGAAATTTTTGAATATGGTTAAGTTGCTTTACGCTTGCCCTCGTTCCTCGGTCCTTACCAACCATGAGAGGTCGCTCCCGTTCCTCTTACACCGTGGGACAAGGCAGGGTTGTTGCCTCCCTGCAACGCTTTTTGCTTTAGCTCTTGAGCCGTTGGCCATTGCCATCAGAGCCGATTCCCATATCTCTGGTATAAATTGTGGCACGTCAGAGTACACCATAGGTCTTTATGCAGATGATATAATATTGGCTCTTTCAGATTTAAAGATCTCCCTTCCTCCACTTCTTAAGCTGATTGACACCTTTGGCCACCTATCAGGGTTCACCATAAATTGGAAGAAGTCTGTTCTTATGCCGCTGTCGTCCGGTCTGGGCCCTGATTTCCTGTCTAGTTTGCCCTTTAAGGTCTCCCATGATTATATTTCATACCTGGGTATTAACATCCCTAGGAACTAAAAACTCCTCTTCAGGCTTAATTATTCGGTTCTAACTGATGAGCTCAAGTGTATGATAGATAAATGGAAGCTCCTCCCACTTTCAGTGATTGGCCGTATCAATATAATTAAAATGGTTGTGCTCCCTAAATTCACGTACCTATTCCAGAACGTTCCCGTTTTTCTCAGGTATTCCTTTTTCAAAGGGCTGGATGCCATTATCATGCCTTTTATTTGGGCCTACAAGCCCCCCCACATCTCAAAGTCTCACTTGCAAAAGCCCACGGACGAGGGAGGTCTGGGCCTTCCAGTTTATAAACATTATTACTGGGCCTGTAACGCCAGAGCCTGGGTCTTCTGGAATCAGCCTATAGCTGATGATGCTGTGGAAGGCGGGCCCAGCCCTAAATGGCTCGAAATGGAGCCTCGCTCCGCTATTGAGCACACTGGAGCATCCTTGCCAACCATCTTATTTTCAAAACCGGTTATTAAAAATACCATTATGTGATAACTTTATTCTTTGCAACTCTATAAAAATATTGAATCAAATCAAGAGAATCCTGAACCTCCCGAAAATGTCAACTTTTGTCCTGATCTGCCACAATCCTAGCTTTACGCCTAGTACAATGGATGCTGCTTTCAAACAATGGCCTGTTAAAGGGTTAACTGCTATAAAGGATCTTTATATTGACAATCATTTTGCCTCTTTTGCTCAACTTCAGACCAAGTACAATCTCCCTACAAGTCATTTTTTTCGATACTTACAAATTAGGAATTATGTCAAGCAAGCATTCTCTAATTTAGGTAACATCCCCGTACAGCATGTCTTTCACAATTTAATGAACAAACCTCCCACCTCAAAGCACTTGATCTCTCGGCTTGTTAATCTTTTTTCTTCAGCAGCCCCCTCTCGCCATATTAAAGAGACTTGGACAAGGGACACTTGTTTGGTTATCTCTGACAATTTATGGGCAAAAGTGTTAAGCCGGATAAAACTATGCTCTGTTAATGCCCGGCTTCAGTTAATTAATTTTAAGGTAGTCCATAAGCTGCACTATTCCAAAACCAAATTGAACATTGGACATTTCCCCCAAATGTGATAAATGCAAACTTGTGGACGGTACTCTTGGCCACCTTTTTTGGTCCTGCTCTACACTTACAGCCTCTTGGACTAGTATTTTTAGTTTCTATAGCATTGTTTACAATAGGCAACTGTATCCTGACTGTCTTATGGTGATCCTGGGCTGCTCCAGCAACTCCTTGGCACTTTGCTGTGCAACAGGCCCTCATGTTTGGTATGGTTATTGCCAAATGTCTAATTCTAAAGGAGTGGAAATCGGCCTCCCCTCCCTGCTTCAAGAGGTGGCTCGAGGAGATGGTCTCCTTTTTATACCTGGAAGAAATTCGGTTTTCTACATCGGACTCCATGGAGAAGTTCAGGAAGATATGAGGTCCCTTTATAGATCACATAAAGAAGGGCAGTCCACGCCCTGGGTCCTGACTATGTTGGTTTAACTATTATCATTCTGAGCTGTTGCCCATAACTGTTATGAATCGGCTCCTCCTAGTGATCTCTGGATTCGATCTTCAATGTGGATTACTGGATTATGAGTTGTGTGACATGTATACCATTTGCTTTTTTCTTTTCCGCTGTTCTTAATAAGTGCTGGCCGCGTATCCTGTTGTTGGGTCTGTTGCCCTTTTTTTTCTTTTTTTGTCCCGTTTTTGGTTTTGATTTTCTTTTTGTTGTCTTTATTGTCTGGGTTCCTCTGTCCCGCTGTTTGTGACTGTGTTAAAAAATTTTTTGGAAACTTGCATAAATAAAAAATAAATAAATAAAAAATTGGAAATGATATGATCAGTGAATTATTCGTAGATAACTGTTAGATTACTTTGACGCTGCCGACACTTTCATGTGACCCAGTTAGGAAACTTTGGGTTAACTCAGAGAGCTGAGGATATCACGGATATGCTGACCTCGCTCCGTGGTGTACAGTGCTGCTTACCCTCATGATTAATATTCACAATAAAAATATTAGCCAAACATCATGAAGTCTGTATGTGTTTCAAATACAGGCCTTTTACCATTTCACAGTGTTGAACAAACCTGGTACAGTTAAACCCAACAGTATGTGACGGAAACACCAACGTTATCTATTTTAATAACGTTTATGAGTTTATACACAGGTCACGCTGATTATTGAACAAAAACCCAAAGATCAGATGTTAATTGGATTCATTTGCTCTCTCTCCTCCTTAAACATGTTTTTAATGTTAGTAATAATTCAGAATTGGCGACTGAAACACGTATGACACATACGAACATCAGGAAATAAAACCCGATAAATATAACCTCAGGAAATGAAGTCAGTGTCAGCGGAGGTTGTGGCTGTTCAGTACTGCGCTTTGTCAGTGGTAATAACAGGTCGAGCACTTGGGAGGCGAACGGGTCTATCCTACGCTTTGCCGTGAGACTGGGCTGGGCAGACGTCTCCGAACTCATCAAAGCATTTTTGCAAAGAGGCTCCATCTTTACAAACTGACCAGATAGCTGAAGATTAAACCGTTACATTCTTGGTTAAGAAAATATTAAAACTGTATTTGGTGACACACAAACAGGGTTTTTCCAAGTACAGTTCTGTTATAACAGAAACTATAGTTTCCACATGCCGGTTGTTGGCGTAGAGAAACGCCTTCTAAAAACAATGGCCACCAGGCCAAAGCAATGGTTATGACTCGATCAGCGTTAACCCCACCCCGAGTTTGATGAGTGAGGCTGACAGATAAAATTATTTCATGTTGAGCACTGAAGGAGTCAAGTCTGCCAAAATGAATTAGATAAATACATCATTAAATCATTAAAATGAGTCAATAATCAATTAATTAATTAAATGTGTCATAAATATTTATTACATTTATTATTTCTCAATTTAATTAACTATTTCCATATTATTATTTCTATTTCTTTCTGTTAAACTAATCCTAAAGTAATAATGGTATTTCTGTATATGATATTTATATAGAGATCCTCCAGCTTCAAACTGTATTACCCTTCCAGGACCTAAAGCACCTCTCCAACGGCCAAACTCATCTGTTCTCTGATTGGATTGTTACATTTGTGATTGACATGCCATTGACCAATCAGCTGAAAGGAATATGTCTGTGAAGGTTCTCAGTCATCCAGGTCATCGTAGTCAAAGGAGCTTGCAAAGAAAAGCGTCTGGACTTCTTTAAGTTACTTGAAGACGTTTCACCTCTCATCCGAGAAGCTTCTTCAGTTCTAAGGTCAAATGGTGGAGAGTCCCAGATATAAACCTAGTGGGAGTCCCTCTGTGGGGGGTCACTCCCACAGAGAAGAAAAATCGGGTCAAAATTTGTACTTGTAAGTTGAAATCCCCACACAGGCAGGAAACCTGAGCGCAGAGTTTTACACGTAGAAAAGGTAAGTGTCTTCCAAAAAAGAAGTCAGCATTGACCATCGACCATTATTAATGATAATGTCGTGCTTGCAGCCCTGTGTTTTTATTCATTGTCCCTGTTTCCTAACTTTGGCTTCCATTCTCTACTACTTTGCAAACACAACATACAAAAACCAACCCCCCCCCCCAAAAAAAAAACACAAAACAAAACAAAACAAAACATATAAACTAGGATATCGTGGTTTTCGTGGCAACTATATTTTTCAAAACACAGGACATAGCTCAAGGGTGGACCCTGATGTAAACTGATGTTATTACACAGCTGTTCTCTCACTACCTCTAAATTCATTCTTTTTGGGAGAATTTGACAAGCACTCAAATGTCTACAGGAAACTTATAATGACATCTTGGTGTTCATATAACTTAGACCTATTATTTAGGTCTGGCAGAGAAAGCTTGGAGCATGAAGCCATAGAAAAGCAATGGTGGACAAGAAAGGGGGCGTCTTTGTTTCTTTTCAAAAAACCTAAATGATGCATACCCCAAAATGGAAGTGGTCCCATCTCTTTATCACTTTCTGTTCACCAGATATTTACAAAAACAACCACTTCCTGGTCGCAATGCATTATGGGCCGTCTCAAAAATTAAATGTTTTGCTTAAAACCATTTGGATATTTGTCTCTGACCCTGTTACCACCCCCTCTGCTAGGCGACAGGTGGGGAGAAACATACACAAGCCCTCTCACGAAATCAGAGTAAATAAGGGGTTTTATTGCAAACGTTAAACTGAAAAGCGACAGGGCTGTTCAACAGACCACCGGGCAAACAATTAATACACAAATACACAAAGAAAAGAACAGGTAAGAATAAAAGCTAAGGGTTAACTAAGGAGAACCAGCAAACACAAGACTCTAATAAAACTAAGGTCAGTTGTATATTAGGGGTTACAAACACAGTTCAAATGCTAGGCAGACGAGGAGGACACTGCATGCTCATGTCAGAGCAGTAGTTCCCCGTAGTGTGAGGGATCTTCAGCCTTTTATACCTACCAGGCAGCCAATCGTCCGCGTGGTCTGGCACACTTTAATCTGCATAAAAGAAGGCCGGCACAGGTCTCCCAGTAACCAATCACCCACGGGTCACTTGCATTTGCATGAACAAAAAAAGGCAGTCTCACTCCCTCCAAGGCCCAGGGCCGTAACAGACCCCACAGATGTTGCATTGCCACAAAGGCCTGTCTGGTGGTATGCATAACTTAATTTCATCTAGAAGTGACATGCATGTATGGCTTTAATGGGTACGTTATCATTCAAAAATCAGGTATAGGAAGCAAATGTGATAAATAGGGCTGTCCTGGTACCAACAACATTTCAAATGCTGAACAGAAGTCACGCAGCCGAGGCTGGGCTCTTTGTTATCTTTCCCCCCCTAGTCTCAGCAGACCTAATGTAGAAAACAACATATTCTATCTTTAAATTATTACACAGGCATTTTATCCTTTTGAGTGAAGCAGCTTTTGCATATCCTGTGTGTACTTTTAAATTATTGATTTTACATTTTTTAATTATTCACCATTTACTTGACAGTTTGGTTTGAAACCCTTCTGCAGTATGTTAGATTTTATACAAATGAACTCTTCAAAAGCTTTAGTGCACAAAATGCATCCTTTTTTATCCAGTGGAATAGTAAATGGACTGGTACTGTCACGGCTGGCGGAGGGAGCCGTGTGGTGTGGAGGAAAAGGAGGACCCAAGATGCAGCGAACTGATGACAGAGTGATGTTTATTTACAAGGTGGTGGTGGTGGCAAAAACAGGCAACTCAACATGAGCAATTACAAACCTAAACTGGGAGAAACTAAAGACAAACCTGAGACCATACAAAAGGGGTGCGGGGCAGAGAGACGCAGAGACAGGAACGAAACACCATAGAATGCAGAGCTACACGGAGGAACGCAGTGATACATGGATGAACGCAGACGAGCCGACAACGAACACAGACCGACACCCACTAAATATACACACACAAGGTAATCACACACAGGAGGGAAGAACAGCTGAACCTAATACACCTGGGGACCGGAGGAGACAAGCTGAACACAATAACAACAGACACAGACCTTCAGAACAGAACAGGAAATCCAGAACACGAGCCTTCAAAATAAAACAGGAAACAGACTGATGTATAACACAACACGGGGACATGAACAGAGCACCAAGGACAGACACAGGTAGGGCTGACAATACACCAAACTTCAGGTTAACCCTAAACTAATACAGATCAGAAAAAACGCAAAACGCTGGGTCAACGACCCAGGACCATGACAGGTACATTCAAAGTGCTTCTTACTGCAAAATCAGGTTCACCAAATTGCTTATTTATGCTTTCTGGTCTGACTGGTTCGATTCTGCTTTTCTTTCTCTCTTCTTCTACCCTTCTCTATTAATGATTTCTCAGGTGGAACCAGGAAGTATATCAAGAAGAAGTCTGCCAGACTGTATCTGTGAACATGGTGACAAACAGGCCACTTTGGGCTTAGGTCTGTTTAGAACATTTTACTTACCTGTAATCTCTGTGGCCATGGCCATTTTACAATGCTGTGATTGCAGCCATTCCCCAACTCTCTGTGAATGGTACTCATGGCCATTGATCAGTAGGTTTTGGTCAGTGGTTGTTGATGATGGTCATGAGAATTTGCATAATTATGATGAAGGAACTGACCTCCCAGCCCATTGTTCCTTCAGTGGGCTGGTTTCAGTCATTATGCAAATGTACTGTTTATAAGATTTGGGGAAACCTGCAGTCAGCTGAGACTGAAGACGTCACTTGGATGAGTGACGAAACGTTTCTTCCACAAAACGCTACGTCCAGATGAACACAATCAACTTTTGGAGATTTATTTTCCTGGATGATTGAGAATGCATCAAGATGTGGCCATTGTAGTTGTTTACATGGAAGCCTTGCATGAAACTTGTCTGTTTAGAAGGTTTGTTACCTGTACCATGTGGATTCTGGAGCTCAGCTACCCTCTGGCAGCACTGATGCAGCAAAACCACTCGCTTACCTTTTTATCCACCTATCCATCCGTCCGTCTTTATAAAACACTTTAAAACAACCACAGGTGATACGAAGTGCTGTGTACTGGAACTAAATACAAATATATAAGACCTAAATGAAAAAACAAATTTTATAAAAAAAGGTCAAATAATTAAAAGAAAAAGTAAAAAAAGTCTAAGCCAAAGAATAAAACTGGGTTTTAAGATGTGTATTAAAAGTGGACAGCAAAGATGCCTCTATAACGTGCAATGGCAAAGTATTCCATAATTTAGGAGCAATTATCTCCTCTGACCATTCTCCTAGATCTCGGCACTTCCAGGAGCAGCTGGCCAGCTAACCTGAGAGGGTGTGTAGCGCTGAAGAAGCTCAGGAATTAAGGCGGTGTGATGATTCGGCAATGCAGCAGGTAGGAAAAGGGACTTGCAGGAATATGAGTTTAAATAAATAATAATTAAATATAAATAAATATATTCACTTAAATATGATCATAAAACTGTTGGTTCCTTTCATTTTACACTGTTAAGGTAGAGTCAGTGCTTCGTTATCCAATCCGTTCCAGTTGTTCACAGTGATCGCCCACATTACTGAAAATCCACGTTTTCAGTGCTACTTTACGCTCTACTGCATCTACACCGGCGGACGCACTAGCGTACATGCTGCACACAGAAAGACAAGAAAGTAAGCCTTCATCACTCCTGGTAGTAACAGTTAGTTAGATCTAGCTAACAGCAGCAAGTCCCATGTAATTAATGAACCAGGTGCTTTATTTTGATAAACCTAGCTAGCACACTAAGTTAAATTGTTAGCATAATGTTGATTTGTGTCACTTGTTTTAGCTCTGAAAAATCGAGCTGAGCTCATTCAGGTATGGTTGTCATCAGTGGACATTATAATAATACACTAATAATAATCAGTCGTCCATCCCTATGAACCTGTAGGAGTCAGGGCAGAAGAGCACAGAGAGTTAGAGGGGAGAGAGTTAAGTAAGATAGTAATTTAGTCATTTTTTTCAGGGCTTTAAATTCAGAAGTACCTGACTCCGTGGTATAATTCTCAAACACATAGCCTAAAGCAGATGACTCGTAATCTGGAGAGGAAATGGCGTGTCACAAATTTAGAGGATCATCATTTAGCCTGGAGAAATAGTTTGTTGCTTTATAAGAAAGCGCTCCGCAAAGCCAGAACATAATAATGGATTGGATTTATATAGCGCTTTTCAAGGCACCCAAAGCGCTTTACAATACCACTATTCATTCACTCTCACAATCATACACTGGTGGAGGCAGCTACGGTTGTAGCCACAGCTGCCCTGGGGCAGACTGACAGAAGCGAGGCTGCCATATCGCGCCATCGGCCCCTCTGGCCAACACCAGTAGGAAAGTAGGGTAAAGTGTCTTGCCCAGGGACACAACGACCAGGACAGAGAGCCCAGGGATCGAACCGGCGACCTTCCGGTTACAGATGCGATTCCCAACCCCCCTGAGCCACGGTCGCCCCGAACATCTTACTATTCATCACTGATTGAAGAAAATAAGAACAACCCCAGGTTTCTCTTCAGCTCTGTAGCCAGGCTGACAAACAGTCAGAGCTCTGTTGAGCCAACCATCCCTTTAACCTTAACTAGTAATGACTTCATGAACTTCTTCACAAATAAAATTTTTATCATTAGAGAAAAAATTACCAATAATCATCCCACAGATGTAATATTATCTACAGCTACTCTTAGTACCATTGATGTTAAGTTAGACTCTTTTTCTCCAATTGATCTTTCTGAGTTAACTTCAATAATTACTTCCTCCAAACCATCAACGTGTCTTTTAGACCCCATTCCTACAAAACTGCTCAAAGAAGTCCTGCCATTAATTAATTCTTCGATCTTAAATATGATCAACCTATCTCTAATAATCAGCTATGTACCACAGGCCTTCAAGCTGGCTGTAGTTAAACCTTTACTCAAAAAGCATCTCTAGACCCAGCAGTCTTAGCTAATTATAGGCCAATCTCCAACCTTCCTTTCATATCAAACATCCATGAAAGAGTAGTTGTCAAACAGCTAACAGATCATCTGCAGAGGGGTTGATTGTTGGGTTTTCTCTGTATCTGTGAAGCGCCTTGAGGCGACTTTTGTTGTGATTTGGCGCTATATGAATAAAACTGAATTGAATTGAAATTGCAACCATTTTAGTCACGTGTGCCCAAAATGTAATCTGTGTAACTTCTAAATATTTGGGAGCAACTAATTACTGTGGTGTGTGAGGAAAAGTCATGACATTAGCCTCTATATGTCATGCGGCGGCTGTGTGAAGGCAAGAGAGGACCCAAATGCACGGCTCAAGACACGCGGGGATAACCTCAAAAGGCAGGTCTTTATTAATAGGAACATAAGAAGTCATACAAAACTATACTGGGAGAAACTAAAGCTGAGGCACTGGGAAGAAATGGGGGGAATGCACACAACCTAGAGGGACGACGCAACACGTAACAAAGGGATACTCTGACATAAATACACAGAAGGTAATGAGGGAAGTGGAAACACACGGGGAACACAGCTGAGGACAATTACTCATGACCGAGCGGGGAGGACACGAAACTGAAAATACTGACACCAAGATGTGGACCTTAAACACAACACAGTACACAGAGAAAGAGGCAGAGAGAGAGAAAGAGAGGCAGAGAACAAGGATGAATACACGAGGGAATGAGGAGAACACAGAACACAAAGGACGGGAACACGGTACCAGAACAAACACCACAATAAAAGCACAGACACAGGGGGAATCCAAATACCAAACCAAACAATCCAATGGACATAAGGAACAAAACCACAGGAAAACTAAGAACACTGGGTCAAAATGACCCAGGACCATGACACTATGTTGCATCAGTTATCAATTCAGTATGTTTTAATGTATCTTGAAGGGCGAGGCAGAAGGACAGGCTGAGGGAGAAAAAGCTCAACATGCAAGTTCAAGTCAGAGAGAGCGAGGAGAGACAGAGGAGCTGCAGCAAATGGATGGAGAGGCAGAGGAAGATCAAGTTATTACAGAGAGAGGAGGGAGCGAGATGGGGACTCCTTCGTGGCCATGATGAAGGTGAAGACAGCACCAACAGAGGGAATTATCTTGCATGCATGGAGCTTTTGAAGGAGTTTGATCCTTTTCTTCAAAACATAATCCCCCATCAAATGCACAGTATATCATCTCACTGACATCCCAGAATCACATGATTGACTGTTGTTACCAGTGTCATTGTATCTGAAAAAGTCTAAAATCTGGTGAGGCAAGGGATGAAAAGGCAGAGGAGTTAGCTGTTTGTGTCAGGTACGTGTCAGAGGGGCAGTGAAGGAGCGTTTCCTACCACTTGCAGAGATAAAATCATTTGATGCTCAAATGAGCTTCAGCAGCAGATCCAAAACAATTGCCTTGCAGAGCTTAAGTGTGCAGCACAAACCTATGATGGTGCAGCTGTTATGAGTGGCTCCACTGGAGGTGTACAAGCACATTTTAGAAGGCTCCATCCTGAGGCTATCTATGTGCGTGGTTATGCTCATCAACTCAACCTGGTTTTGTGCAATACTTGCAAGGCTGTCCCAGAGGCTGTGGAGCTTTTCAGCTTGTTGGAGTGTGTGTATTCTTTCTTCAGCACCTCCCTCGGCAATCATCATAAGTTTATGGAGGATCAGTCAAAGCTTGAATTATCAAAAACTGACCGTGTGCAACTTTCAAACACTTGCTGGGCATGTCAGTTGTGATCAATTAGTGCAGTTCTTGATACACTGACTGCCATTTTGGAGTGCCTGCTACCTGCCATTGGATCCCCCATAGCTGTTGGTCTCAGCGCAAAGCTCTACAAGTTCTCAGCAGTCTTTGCACTACTGATGTTTCACACTTCTGTCTGTAACTGAAGGACTCCACAAGTTCCTGCAGAAAGAGACTTTAGACCTGGCAGAAGCTTTCATCTGCAAACAAGCTGTGTGTGACACACTTAAGGGCAAACACTCAGGTGCATTTGCCACAGAGCTGTATGTGAAAACCAAGGCCCTGTGCAACACCCACAGTATCCCTGAACCAGGTGCCAAGATGAGGCAAAAACAGAAGAAAAGGGAGGATTTTGTGCTGGAGGCAACTGTGGGTTCATGCACTGAATGGACAACTCAGTCACATCGGAAAGAGTGTTACTTTTCCCTTGTGTGGATCGGATGGTTTGCAAGCTTCATCAAAGATTTTCCAGTGTAGATGCAGGGCTACTAAAAGGCAACTCTTCTGTTTTCTTTTCATTAAAATTTAAAACATTTAAGGCCAAATAAACTCTAATGTCATCTAACATGCCAAGAGTGGGCATCCTTCTGCCTCAGGGGCAAATAACTTTGGCAGTCATCAGCGTAACGATGACATGAGATTGATGCCTTCTAAGGATGGAACCCAGAGGCAATAAATACTGCAAAAAAAGCAGTGGCCCTAAAATTAAGCCCTGTGGGCCTAAACCAATTAAGTGCAGTGCCACCAATGCCCACTAAATCACTTATCGAAATATTAAAATATTGTGGTCCAGTGTGTCAACGGCAGCAGTTAGGTCAAGCAACACCAGAACAACGTGGTTACCAGAATCACATGTTGTTATGGATCTTTAATAATGCAGACTCTGTGCTATGAAGGGTTTTAAAACCTGATTGAAAAACCTCCAGGATGCTGTTATCATCTAGAAAATATTTCAGTTAACAAAATAAAATTTTCTCTAAAATGCTGGAAAGAAAAGCAGTTTGGAAATAGCCCTATAATTAGCCAATAGAGTGTGATCGAGGCCAGGTTTCTTAAGCAATGGCTGCACTACTGCATGTTTGAAATTTGCAGGAACCACACCAGAGGACAGTTAATAATGGCAAGAACAGAGTGCTCTGTACTAGGACAGGATCACGGTGGGGGGAGCTGGTGAACCACATCCTCTAAAAGGGAGAAAGTCACAAACTCAAACTGAGTAAAAACAGCAGAGTCAGGAGCCATGGTGATGACAATCTTTTCAAGATTACCTAGCGGTAGTCTTTTGTGTTTGAAATTTGAAACGACACCTTTTTCCATCTGCGTTCTGCTCAGCGACGTTCCCTCTTGGTAGAGCATACTGAGTCTACCCTGTCTTTAATACTCGAATCAATGCTGATCTGAAATCACAACAGGAGATACTGGTTGGTTTCATTAACAAACATTTATTCAAATAGTTGAGACAGTGCACAGTTTGTCTTCTACCCTGATCATCGTCCTCTGGAGACACAGAATCCAGTGGCTGATTTTGTGTGTGAGATGCTAGATCCAATGATTTATGCAATCAAAACTTTGTAGTATTTAACTGTTGCACAATATCACAACAAGTGAACTATTATAACTCAGCTGACTGTAAATGCATTTTTCTGTGTATCATCATACAGCTGATCACATCAGAAAACATTTATTCACCCAGGGACAACACAAGAGTCTACACACGGAGAGAGTATTCATTCACAGTTCTACCCACTGGATTTACATTTCTACCCGTGTGCTACATTTACTTTACTTTGGATTTGACCTTTGGGACAGCTAAATCAGGAAATAAAGTAACTAAATTTTGTGTAAATATTCATGTCATTTTTCTTTATGGCCAACTTTTATTTTAATTTCTTTAAGAGAGTGAGGATAGGATTGCTTTGACCTAAGCTTTACTCTAAAGAATATAATGTGTAATTCTCACCATCACATCTTTTATATAAAATTTTGTAAACGTGGCAATGTTCAGGTGACATCACACAGGCTGGTTTAATAAATGTCATAGGGGGGGCAATTCTGATGTTTTCCTTTGAAGGTTTTAAGAGGCTAATGTAAAATTCATTGGTGCACATTCATTGCACAGCTCAGAAAGTGAGAAATGAAATCATTGTGGAAGTGCCACAAAATGTTGTTCTTCTTAAGGCTAATCCTGGCTGACTCAGAATTTAAAGTCCCCACAGACTCCCACATTAAAATGACTAAGTGACCCACTCACTGCTGGTGCACTCCAAGGTCCAGCACATATATTATGAACAGAAGGTGTATTCTCTTTTCTGGGTACCATTTTCCCTAAATGTAATCTTTACTTTCACTGTTTTCTCAATAACACCCACTTATATGTCTCCTGCAGGCGTCATTCCTCCCCCCCTCCTTCTCTAATTTTCTTAAGCTCAAAGAGGATAAAACTGAAATCCTTCTCATCTGCACCAAATCCAACCTACTGAAGGCAAATCATTTCACTCTCACTACTGACAGCTCCACGGTTTCCCGTTCACCTCAGGTAACGAGCCATGGTGTCATCCTAGATAGCTCACTATCCAATAAATCTCACAACAACGATCTCACCCATTCTGCCTACTTCCATCTACACCACATTAACCGATTACATTCTTCTCTTTCCACCCAGTCTACGTCCATTCTTGTCCAAAGTCTCGTTACCTCCTGCATTGACTATTGTAATTTTCTCTTACATGGTTTCCCCCAAAAATCCCTCCATAAGCTGCAACTGGTTCAACTGCTTGCTTTATTACCAGAACCCCCTCCTACCAGCACATCAACCCCTTCCTTCAGGAACTTCACAGTAGTATTCAAACTTCTGCTCACCTTCAAGGCCCGTCATAACCTCGCTCCTCCTTTCTGACCTGTTAAGCACTACCTCTTCGCTCACTTTGATCTTCCTCTTTCCAAATTCCTGTGCCTTCTTTCCACCTCAGCACGATGGGAAGCAGAGCGTTCAGCTGCTCTGCTCCCAGGCTGTGGAACTCTCTACCCCCTGATATAAGAAACATTGGTTCTCTCCCCCAGTTTCAACTCAAACCTGCATATTCACTGTGAACTTATTGTTTATTTTATCTTCTTTTTTATTGTTCTTCATTTTGTCATTGTTCTACTATGTGTTTTACCTCTTTTTTAAGCGTCCTTGGGTGTCTTGAAAGGTGCTTTTAAATAAAATGTATTATTATTATTATTATTATTATTATTATTATTATTATGACAGTCCATTTTTCCAAACTCGCAAAATACTCCTTGAGCAGGAGGAAGTCACAGGTTTTTCAGACCGTGGTTCAATTTTGGGAACTTAATCTTTTCTGTTGTACATAGTTCGGTTTAGGAAAGGTTTATGGTCTTAAGTGTTGTACTTTACCGTAAATATGGAAAAAGATTTAAATGTCATTTTTATGTGGTGCCAATGGGTTCTGAAGATGTGTTCATGTGTTCATATGGGGTGGCTGTAGCTCAGGTGGTAGAGCAGGTCACCGTTAGGAGGGTTAGGTGGTTAAGTGGTTAGGTGGTTCAATCCTAGTCTGCTCCAGTCTGCATGCCAAATATTCAAGATACTAACCCCAGGTTGCTTTCCGATGCATCCATCAGAGTGTGAATGTTAGTTAGACAGCACTAAAAACGTAGAAAAGTGCTTGTATGAATGGGCGTGTTTGGGTGAATGAATGAGTTGTATAAAGCATTTTGAGTGCTCAGATAGAGTAGAAAAGCGCTATATAAAACCAGCCCATTTACCATTTGTGATGTGCCTGAATGGCAATGGCTGGTGAGAACCAGTGAGGTTGAGGGTTTTGTCTTTTTGCAGGATTTGGTGCTAAGAAACAATAGGAAAAATATTTGCAAAAAGTAGCACTGCAGTTGTGCTTTTCACTGAAACCTTTCACCCTCATCACAGACTGGTAACCTGTCCAGAACGTACCATGGTTGTACAATGGTAACATTCAAACAGTGATAGCAAAGATAGAAACGCCCCTCCATGAACAGCAACCTTACCATGGTATAGGGATTTATATGTCACAGTGATCCCAGTGTTGCTGGGATTTTTTTTCCTGTGGTAGGGGAACAAAATCCCTTGAGAGAAAATTATTGAGAGAATGTGCATACACTGGCTTCTACACAGTATAGAGTATTAAAGAAAAGTACCTGGATTAGTTTTGATAGAAATAAATTGCTCAACGGCACAAAATAAATTTGCAGCAAACATGATGCTGCTCTTGCATTCGTGGAAAGATTGGTCCACACATTTTACATGCTTAGTCATGTAAAATCACATTTTTTATTTTCATCGTGATAATTATAATGAGGTATTACAATTTTCTTTGAAATTTGTTACACATAGCACCTGTAAATGAGGGTTGTATATATATATATATATATATATATATATATATATATATATATATATATATATATATATATATATATATATATATATATATATATATATATATATATATATTGGGCTGTTGGGCAATGCTACAAGTGAATCCTGACATCCTGACATCCTGAATGACATCCTGTGGGGGCTCTATAAATTTGACATTTTATTCAATTTTCTTTGTAGTTTTGTTGTGTCTGTGTGTGTGTGTGTATACTGTTGTATATCTAATGTGACTAACTTGAAACGTTCCATGCTTTCATAGTAAATATTCCAGTTGTTGGTCACCAATATTTACAAAAAAACCCAAAAAACCCTAGTCTGGTACCAGGAAAAACATCTTCAAAAGTGATTGTCATTTAGCAAAACACAGATTGTCACCCATTTTATTCATCTATATCTGCTCTTATGTGGATCGAGCATTCATAACATAAAGTACATACAACTTTTACTTTGTGTGTTTCTTTGTTTCTCCAATATAATCCGGTCTTTTAAGTCTGACGTCATTAACCGTGCCTGGGCTCAAACTCTGCTTCAGGCCCCAAAGTCTAACTAACACTGCGGCATCACTAAGAGTTAAAAACTGTTTAAATTCTTTCATCTGTAATAAAGTGATCAGTGTTGCTGCTCTACCAGGTGTAACAATTAAGTTTAACATCCAGGCATCCATGAAAACAGAATTTATTAAATTTAACAGAGTTTGAAGTTAGCAGGAAGTTAGCTCGCCAGTCACTTACTGACTAACACTGCAAAACAGGATTGTTAAAGTTTTAATTTTAATTTCAATTCGGGTTAGATTCTTTTTTTGTGTGTGCAACACAGATTTTCTGTGCACAGAGACATGCCAGCAGTGCGCAATTGCACACGTGCGCAGCTTAGAGGGAACATTGTTATTAAGTTGGGCTAGCTGGTATATAATGATGTGCTACATGATCACTAGCGACACAGCTACGTTAGCATAGCATAAACACAGTGAAGCTGGAGGATGAACGCTAACTTTTTTCCACTCGATAAAAGTTAACGTGAGGGTTCCCGATGGTTAGGAACAAATGTAATCACATGGCAGGATGCTGTAAACGGACCAAACTTCAGTCACGAGAGCAACTGAGATAATCCATCCACAATATGAGGTTAGTCATTCATATACTGCTGCATGGGCTGGGCTGTAGTTACATCGTAAGGTTTTAAAAACTGAGCTTTAAAAGGATTAGCGGTAATAAAAGCCGAGAGAGGCCGACAGTGATCAATGACTGTTTTTAACCCTTTAAGACCTACCATAGAACCAAGTCCGCCAGAGCTTATATTATATTTTTACATGGTGTGGTGCCATTTTTGGGAGCATTTCAAGTTGCTATACCTCAATACAACAATTATAGCCCAGCTTTTAATAATATGTATTCATTAAGTGCATAGTAATTACATAAATTGCAAAAAAGTGCAATAAACTACAAAAAAATTGAAAATCGTTTTTGCTTTTTTAACATATATTTCTAGTTAGAGAAATTTAAGAGGCTTATCCCTCAAAACTGTAAATACAAAAAAGTTGCACAAAATAGTTTCCTACCACAGGAAATTTATTTTGAGTGTCTTCATAGTTTTATTTTTGAAATGCACAAATTTTTATATACTGCAGGAAAAACGAAAATAAATATTATACTGCAAATTTGCAAAAAAGCAGCATCTGCATCAAAATAAACTATTTCCAGCAGTGCAATATGAGTCCTAAGCATCCCAGAAAAGACACAGAAAGTCAGAAAGTCAAACATAACTTTTAAAAACACGAGTATAGTCCCTGAGGCCCCGATGGTAAAAAAAAACAAACTACATTTCCGCAAAAATGACGTCACTTCCGGTTTCGGGCAGGTCATGGCGGACATGCGATAGTTCGCGCTGACGTCTGTTCCAACGTAGGAAGTGTTATGAACAGCTGATCGGATCGGCAAAGCGTGTTTCTGGAATATTATGTTTTTGTTGCTGCAAGTGCTTTTTATGCAGTTTTTGCAAAGCTATATGTGGAAGGAAACTGTGACCGAGGACAAGCTGATGGCATAAGATGTAAGTACAACTCCTCCGGTTTCATATGCAAAAACAAATTATTGCGCTAGCTTACGTGGTTGCAGAGCTACCGGGATTTAAAAATAGTTAAGCAAAACAGAGCGTGCCCGCTCCGACCGGCTCTAAAGGGTTAAGGGCTTGTTGAGATTAAATAGAACAAGATAGAAAGCATTAAAACATGTTAAAAACACAAGAGCCTTAATAAATTCAGAGTAGTTTGGGCCCAGAAGCAGGATTCATCACGTCATCACCTAAAGACCAGATTTGTCTCTATCTGGTAACGAGACTGTAATTAAAATTACTTTTAGATGTGTTAAATGCAAAATAACCTCAGAAGTTATAATTCAAATTTTAACAAAGGGTACGTGACATTAAAATTATGGTGCAACACATGCTTTTACACTGCTATAGATCTGTGCCTGAAAATGCATAGGTTTTTTTCCCCTTGTTTTGCTAGGACATTATGGAGAAAGTGGACAGGAAAGCAGGTCGAGAGAAGGGACACGACATGCAGGAACCTGGAGCAGATTCAAACCCAGGCCTGTGCTGTAGCCTTTTAACATGTGGGCCACCTGCTGAAATGGGTGAGCAATTTAGGGACTGTAGACATGGTTTTTATATCCAAACTCTAGGTGCTGAATATTCTGTTACTTTATTGTGAACAAAAATTTACTAATTACCTCTCAGTATAAAGAAGAATATTTCACCAGTTTGCTGCCTTGTTGTGCTTAGATCTGGGACCCACGTGGAGGTCCAAATATAGGTAGAGGATATAAAGACAAAATTGGGGTTAACGATATACGTTGTACAGTAAACACTTATTTCAGTGCAAGTCACAGCATATTTGACGTCATAGCTACAGAAGGAATGCTAAGCACACTTATGGTTTAAACAGTGTTTTGTTGAATATGTGGAATTTGTACAGAAAAGAGACAGAATATAAAAGTTCTCTCTTTCACATGTCATTCTTTAACGCTTTATGAAATATTACATTTTGCATCTATTGGGATTTTACATTATGTCATGTAGTACGTGAACTGTTTTGGGGGGTGTAGCACCATACACAGTATTTACAGTTCAGAGAACGAAACATTGGTTTTACGGCTATGATACAAGTATTTTTAGTAGTCTGCTACACTTTCATTGTTTCTGCGCTACTTTTTTGTGGATGTTTTTATCCAAAACACTATAAAAAAGGTTCCACTGGTAGAGCATCTACATTACAATAGGGAGTGACCACAAAAGTACACAGTGATTTCTACAACACTTAAAAGGTTGTGCTTTAGTGTAAACACTTACAAAAATCATGCTGACTAAAACCCTTTCTTTTATTTTATTATCATATAGACATTGGCAGGTTGTAAATTTGGGGATTCCTTAAAAATATCGTTGCATCTCAGCAGTGCTCAGTTTTTTATTATTTTAGTCCTTGTAAACAGGAGTAATAGATGTTCCCTTGTAGAAAATATTCCGAGCATTATCTGGGCTGTTGGCTCTCTCTGGAATCAGGATGATGTTATTGACTTTTCTTTGTAGTGTGGACTCTCGACTTGAGGTGACTGAAGGGGTTTCTGAAGCACTCTCTCCACCTTCGCCACTGCCACCACCTCCTCCAGACCCAGAAGTGCTTCCATCACCTGGAGTTACCCTTATAGTAGAGAGGCCCTGTGGTTGAACCCTCTGCTCTGACTGCCCAGTTTTCTGCGTGTGAACTGTAATTATGGGTGGGGTGCTAATGGTGGCGGTGGTAGTAACAATGTGATTGGCACGCTTTCTGTCAATAGATCCTTCACGTATTGAGTCAGAGCTTTCTGAGTCTCTGTTCAGATCATTGAGCTCAAAAGACTGCCTCAAACACCCACTTGATGCTCCCCCTACACCAATCGTCTCTGTACCTCCACCAGCTCCAGTGCCGTGATCCAGGGATCGCCACCTCCATGTTCCGCTTCCATCTGTAGATGGAGCTTGGATCACTGGTCTGCTGTTTTCGGGGTGTGCTTCTACTCTGACAATTGCACCAGTGCTCCCTGAAATACTGCCTGATGTGCTGCCCAATGAGCTGGGCCCTGTGGTGTTGGTGGGGTCTTGATCAGTAAGTGCCCTGTAGTGAGCAGTGCCTTGGAAACTCCCTGTGTTGTTGCACGCCATGCTGCTTTCATCTAAGTGTAACAAGTGTCACCTGGCAGTTTGTTGCTCGCTGCCAGGTGATTGGCTGAAGAGCTGTGAAAAGGTAGTGGGTGTGTGGGGTGAAGTCAGCGCTCTTCTGTGGAAAAAACCAGAGGCAATTAATTCACTCAGGTGCGAGTGGGTATACTGTCGTGTGACCACGAATTTTAATAGAAGAATTGATCAAGCCCTAGATCGACTGCGCGCAGGGAAACTGATCAATATTCTGTGCTGTCTCTGCTGTCCTTTTTTTTTGTTCTTTTGATTGATTTGTAATTTTGTTTTGGTTAGTCCGTCCAGCCGTAGAGGCGGTTATTGATTGAGAGTAAGTTTTGTAAGGGCGGACTAACCTCTCTTTTGTTTTTTTTATTTTAATTGTTTGTGCCACTTCCCTTTATCTCTCAGATCACAGGCCATACATAGCACTGATTCCCAGCTGCGCTGAGACCCGAATTGTTTGCAGTGTGTGCCACGATTGCAGTGTCACTAAGTGGGGTGTGACGGGTTGTAGTGTTATTTCGCACAGTTTGTGTGGTAAGTCTCATGCGCAGCTGGGATATCGGCAGGATGTGTTGTAAGTCCTGTCTGGAAACGACTGGGAATTTGTATGTTTAACTTATGTAATAAATAAATGATCAATTATTTCTTTGCCCCGTTTACTCATCCCTTGTCCTCGGTTACATTTTGGCGTTGTCGACAGGTTTCAAGGGAGTGGCCATTTTGTTTTGTTATTTTGTAAGGACAGCAGGGACAGGTTTGTAAGATTGGAGAGAAGGAGCAGCCAGGTCTCGATCGCCATCATGGAGGGAAGCGAGCAACAAACAATGGCCCAACGTATACAGGAGTTGGAGAATGAACTTAGAGACTTGAAAACAGCATCTGTGGGTACAGAGAGGCCCTCTACATCAACAGGAGCTACAGGAAGTGAATCAGAGACTGTGAGACCCAATCCTGTGGTATACGTACAACAGGATAGAAAGTTGCCAACATTTTCAGGGAAGTTGGACAATATGGGCTCACTGACTCTAAATGAGTGGATTGAGCAAATGAGAGACTTTGTGCGCACGAGAGGCAGAACAGAAAAAGAGCAAGCTCAAATCATTTTTAACCATTTAGAGGGTACTGCACGCACTGAGATAAAGTTTTTGCCAAAGGAACAGAAAGAAAATGTTGAGAAAATTTTTGATACACTGAAAGAAATGTACAGTTGCTTAGATTCCCACATTTCTTTGCAACGCAGATTTTTCAATCGTAAACAATTAGAAGGCGAGTCCTTAATTGACTTTTCTCATTCCTTGATGGCCTTAATGGACCAGATTATTAAAACGGATGAGGAAGCCGCAAGAAAAGCTTCAAAAGATCTGCGTGATCAATTTTGTGATGGTGTTAGAGATCTGACATTGAGGATCAGGCTGAGAGATTTGATTAATGCCAACCCACAGTGGACGATTCGTGAGGCGAGAGCCGAAGCGACCAGGTGGATGGCACAGTATGAGAATCAGCCTTTTAGGTCTAGATATAATCAGTCTGTTTCAGTCTCTGCAGATATGCAAGCTTCTTGTGAAAGTGTCGATTCTAGAACATCAGAATATGCTGAGTTGGTGTCCCTTTTTAAAGCCCAACAGACACAATTAGAGTTGGTCATTAAGGCATTAAACCCACAGGAGGTGGCTGCTTCTAGCAATCACACTTCTCGACGTAGAAGGACGGTGAATGGTAAACCCATTTGTTTTAGGTGTGAGCAAATTGGACATATTGCCCGATTTTGCCCGACATTACCCAATTCTGATGGAAATCAGCATGAAAGAGCAGCTAGGGCTGATGGCCAAACTACTGGGGCGGCGGAAAACTAGTACCCACCAGTGCACAGAGCCACACACTGGTGGGAGGGTTGCAAGGCTCCAGTAATGTAGAACTCGGTCATCTAGTTGGTGAATGCTTGGAAGGGGAGGTTGATTTGGGTGGGGTTATTATTTCATGTTTGCTGGACACAGGGTCCATGGTCACAACAATCACAGAAAGCTCTTTTAAAAATAACTTTTCTCATCTCAGTGATAAAAAGCTTAAAGACTGTGGTTGGTTGGGACTTAAAGCAGCTAATGGCCTACAAATTCCTTATTCTGGGTATATTGAGTTGGATGTTACAATCCTGGGAATTCACCTACCTCGTCGAGGGGTGTTGATTGTGGGAGATCCAACAGATAGCCACATGGCACAGAAAAAGATATCTGTACCTGGTGTGTTAGGAATGAATGTATTGAACCCCCTTTACTCTGAATTGTGTAAACAATATGGTTCTGACCTCTGGGAAGCTCCAGTTTTGAAGACTGCGCCACGTGGTTGGAGAAGAGCGTTGAGATACTGCCAAATGATGGAGGCCATGGCAAATTCTCCTGAACCCCATCGTGTTAGAGTACAGGGTAAGAAGTCTTTCTGTGTTCCAGCTGGAACGCAAAGTTATGTTCCTGTTACCTGTCCAAAGATGCCTGTGAATACACCTATTGACCTCTTGATTGAACCCCTCGGGCCTGATGATGGTTTTCTCCCGGAAGGCCTATTGGTGTCTCCTTCATTGGTAAAGGGAGAAGGAGGGGAGGCTTTTGTTCCAGTTACTAATGTTGGTAAAACTGATGTCTATTTGACACCTCGTCGGGTGATTGCTACAGTTCAACTGGCCAGTGTGCTAGCAGAGGGTAACTCTGAAATACAGGTCTCTGTAAATTCACAGTGTTGTACAGCTTATATTTCCAGTCATACAATGGCAGACAATGCAGCGGAATTGGATTTGCCTGAATTTGAAAGTCTTGAGGAGAGCGAGAAACGGCAAGCAAAAGTTTTATTGCAGAAGTATAGCGGCGTGTTTGCCAAGAATGAGTTGGATGTTGGTTGTAGTAAATTGATCACTCATGAAATTCCTTTGATAGATGAAACACCAGTGCGACAACCATACAGGCGAATCCCTCCGTCTCAGTATGAACTGGCAAGGGATCATATCAAACAGCTGCTGCAAGCTCGCATCATCAGAGAAAGTAGTAGTCCGTACTCATCCCCAATAGTTCTTGTTCAAAAGAAGGATGGAAGTCTACGCATGTGTGTCGATTATAGACAGTTAAACGCCAAGACCAGAAAGGATGCATTTCCTCTGCCAAGGATTGAAGAATCCTTGGATGCTTTGACTGGTGCTCAGTGGTTTTCCACTTTGGACCTGGCTAGTGGTTATAATCAGGTGGAAATGGCTGAGAAGGATAAGATTAAAACTGCATTTTGTACCCCATTTGGTTTGTTTGAGTTCAACCGCATGCCGTTTGGTTTGTGTAATGCACCCAGTACATTTCAGCGCCTGATGGAGCGTTTGTTTGGAGATTGCAGACATCAGTCGGTGCTTTTGTATTTGGATGATGTGATTGTTTTTTCATCCTCCGTGCAACAGCATTTGGAGCGGTTGGAAGAAATCTTCTCTCGTCTGGATAAAGAGGGGCTTAAAGTGAAACTCTCCAAGTGCCAGTTTTTCCAGAGGCAAGTGAAGTATTTGGGGCATGTGGTGTCTGCCGAAGGAGTTTCTACTGATCCAGATAAAATAGCTGCAGTGCGGGATTGGAAAACGCCCAGCAATCTAGCAGAACTGCGTTCCTTTTTAGGATTTGCTAGTTATTATAGGAGATTCATAGCTGGTTTTTCACGCATGGCTGCTCCCTTGCATAGATTGGTCTCTGCACTCCTCCCTCCAGGTAGAAAAGGTAGGACCCCCCCAAAACCGTTATTGGATTTTTGGGATTTGGAGTGTGAACAAAGTTTTCATCAGCTCAAGGCTGCTCTGGTTTCTGCACCAGTGCTTGCTTTTGCTGATTTTCAGAAGCCATTTACATTGGAAGTAGATGCAAGCTATGGGGGTCTAGGGGCAGTGCTTTCCCAGGAGTATGAGGGTAAATTGCGGCCAATAGCTTTTGCCAGTCGGAGCTTAAAGCCTACAGAGAGGAATATGAGAAATTATAGTTCCATGAAGCTTGAGCTTGTAGCTCTCAAGTGGGCCGTCACTGAAAAGTTTAGGGAGTATCTTTTGGGTCATCGTTGCACTGTATTTACAGATAATAACCCACTAAGCCATCTGTCCACGGCAAAGCTAGGTGCCACAGAACAGAGGTGGGCATCAGAGCTGGCCGCTTTTGATTTGACCATAAAATATCGGCCTGGGGCTCAGAATGCTAATGCAGACGCATTGTCCCGCCTACATGGAACTGTAATGGAATTGGATGGTCCATTATCTAATGATATTGGAGTGCAGTGTGAGATGATTCCCAGTGTTCAGGCAGAGATAAGCGTTTTACCTGGTTGTTCTTTCTCTGATCTCTGTACGTTACAGAAACAAGACCCTGTGATTGGTCCCTTCTTAAAGTATTGGGAGGTGGCCAGGTTGCCAGATTCAAAGGAAAGAGATGGTCTTGGTAAGGGTTCGAGGGAATTGGTCCGTCAATGGGGGCGGATGAAACAAAGGGAGTCTGTGTTGTATCGCTGCACTCATACTCCTGATGGAGTGAGGGAGGTTGACCAGCTGGTGCTGCCACAGTGTTTACAGGGCCGCGTCCTTCGTTTACTCCACGATGAGCATGGCCATCAAGGGGTTGAGCGTACACTGCAGTTGGTGCGCTCGCGATATTATTGGCCGCACATGTATGCAGATATTGAGAGATGGTGCAGAGATTGTGAAAGGTGTGTTCTTTCTAAGGCTGTTGTGCCAAAGATTAAAACCTTTATGGGTAGTATTTCTGCATCTCGGCCTCATGAAATTTTGGCAATTGATTTTACAGTACTTGAACCCTCAACTGATGGTAAAGAGAATATTTTGGTAATGACTGACATCTTTTCTAAATATACTCAGACTGTCCCTACAAAAGATCAGCGAGCCAGTACAGTGGCAGAGGCTTTAGTGAAGCATTGGTTTCATTTATTTGGGCCTCCAAGCCGTATACATTCTGATCAGGGGCGAAATTTTGAAAGCGCTTTGGTGCAACAGCTGTGTAAAATTTATAAGATAGAGAAGAGTCGGACGACACCCTATCATCCACAAGGTAATGGTCAATGTGAACGATTTAATCGTACACTTCATGACTTGCTGCGTGCCCTGCCTCCTGAACAAAAGCGCCGGTGGCCGCGGCATCTCTCCCAAGTCACATATGCGTATAACACCACAGTACATCAGTCAACTGGTATGACTCCATATTATTTGATGTTCGGGCGAGAGCCACGGTTGCCAGTGGATTTTTGGTTGGGTGCTGGCAGTGAAGTTGATGAGGACGTCACTCTTGAAGAGTGGGTACAGGAACACCAAAAGTCCTTGGCTGCTGCATATGATGTTGTGCAGCAACGGTTAGAAAGGAGAAGGGTTCAGAGAGATTTGAATTCCTCTAAATGTGCTAGTCCTGATTTGGAGCAGGGCGATTTGGTGTATATGAGAAACCACTCTGTAAGAGGTCGCAATAAGATTCAAGATTTTTGGGATCCCACGCCCTTTCAAGTAGTGCGACCTCCTCCTGGTCATGGCGTAGTATATTCAGTCGCTCCTGCTGGGCACACTGGTCCACTTCGACAAGTACATCGAACTGAGTTGAGAAACATTCCAATCAGGGAATTGGATGGAGACCAAGATAGTGGCCTACAAATGTCAAAACAGGATGATCTAACCGGAATGTTGGCCACAAATAACAGTATGGTTGATGAAGTGGAACAGATGTTTACAGAACAGGGAGATGGAGGCGATTCTGCAGTGTTGGAGGAAGGGACGTTGAGTCCCACACATGTGGGGGTGCCCCATTTGGATTGTTCTGGGGACCTAGAACCTGGGGAAGAAGATGTTGCCAGCTTGACGCAAGGGTCTCGTAGGTCAATGAGGAAGACTGCTGGACAGCACTCAAACCCATTTAAATTGCCACAATCCATTATAAAATGAGCAAAATTTTAAGTGTGCTCTCTTTTCAGCTCATCGTCGGGTCGCCGATGCCCTTTGAAGGGGAGGGTTGTAACAAGTGTCACCTGGCAGTTTGTTGCTCGCTGCCAGGTGATTGGCTGAAGAGCTGTGAAAAGGTAGTGGGTGTGTGGGGTGAAGTCAGCGCTCTTCTGTGGAAAAAACCAGAGGCAATTAATTCACTCAGGTGCGAGTGGGTATACTGTCGTGTGACCACGAATTTTAATAGAAGAATTGATCAAGCCCTAGATCGACTGCGCGCAGGGAAACTGATCAATATTCTGTGCTGTCTCTGCTGTCCTTTTTTTTTGTTCTTTTGATTGATTTGTAATTTTGTTTTGGTTAGTCCGTCCAGCCGTAGAGGCGGTTATTGATTGAGAGTAAGTTTTGTAAGGGCGGACTAACCTCTCTTTTGTTTTTTTTATTTTAATTGTTTGTGCCACTTCCCTTTATCTCTCAGATCACAGGCCATACATAGCACTGATTCCCAGCTGCGCTGAGACCCGAATTGTTTGCAGTGTGTGCCACGATTGCAGTGTCACTAAGCGGGGTGTGACGGGTTGTAGTGTTATTTCGCACAGTTTGTGTGGTAAGTCTCATGCGCAGCTGGGATATCGGCAGGATGTGTTGTAAGTCCTGTCTGGAAACGACTGGGAATTTGTATGTTTAACTTATGTAATAAATAAATGATCAATTATTTCTTTGCCCCGTTTACTCATCCCTTGTCCTCGGTTACATAAGCTTTTGGAATGGGTCTGTAGAAGTCCCTGCTGTTTAGACATAGCAATCACTTGCATGATTCGAGGTTGGAGATTCTGCCCATTTTCATTAGTCCTGCAGGTTGCAGTCTTCTCTGCAGCTCTTTGCCAGGTAGCCTGGATAGTGCTGTTTGTTGTTGACATCCCCTCATTTCCTCCTCCGCCTCCCACTGTCCTGTCAGAGATGGCATAACTTTCATGACCTTCCTCTGGTATGTGGACCAGTTGAGAAGACCCAGGTAGAGGCTGCATGTTTATCCTAGCTCCTCCAGTGATACCACTACAGTTAGTGGGTAAAGTGGTACTAGCACCTGTGGCCAGTTTGGCCATATATGCATGGGCATCAAAACCACCATTCAGACCCATAGCAGATGGCTCAGAGCTTGATCGGAGCTCCATGCTGCCATGATGGTGTGGATGCTGGGAGGGCGGCCCTGATGACGAGTCTACAGACGAGGAGAATGAATCTGGGACCTGAAGAGAACACTTATGAGTGTTGTTCTTACTTTTCCATTGAGACAAAAGCTGCTTTGAGCGGCTAGAGTCCATGGAGGCATGGTGGAGGGTGGCAGCATGGCGCCTAGCTGCCTCTTCATATGCTGCCATAGCCTGTGGGGTGTGGACCCGAGGGAGAGTGTGACTAAAGGTCATCATGGCATCTTTGCTGTGGGGGCTGTGTGGGGATATCACTTCCACATCTGCACTAGAGCGCTTCAGGCTTCCATCGGGCCTCTGCTGCTGAAGACCTCGGTGAAGCAGACCCTCAGAATGGGAGATGGGGATGGTAGGCTCCCCAGATATGCTAGCTTTCATTTGCAGGTGGTTAAGGACAGCTTCCTGGCTAATATGTGGCAAGGAGCAAGGTGGGCAGTGCACAAGTGCAGGAGGACTGCTGCTGGTCTCCTCACTAGACTGAAAATTTCCAACTGCATACAATCCCTGGCAACAGAGAAACAGAGAAACACTTCTAGATTCTTTTACTTAAAACCTAATATAATATTAATATGATTTCATGCTTGATACCTGGATTCTGATTTTGGATAGGCTAGTGTAATTTGGGCAGGGCCTTGTAACTACAGTAATACTACCCTTTTTATTACAAGCGATTTCAAGTGTGTGTATAAATTAAGGAAAAACAGAAAATACTTCTCATGGGCCTTCAGGATGGGTCTATTGTTGAACTGGATGGATTCAGGTCCCTTAATCCCACCCATAACACTGTGAACAATTTAGTCGGTTCAATGCTTTATACTACATTGAAAGCGCCAGTCTTTCATGAGACTATTTGATTGAGTGCTTTGATGTGAGAAAAAATCCCACTGACTTTGGTGATTGTCTAACTCAATTTGAATCCAACTAAATCTCATACATACTGTACCTGATAAAATATCTAACCTTGATTTAAATTAAGTTGGTTGAAAACTTAAAAGCAGCCAACACATGTGTCTCCAAACATAAACTTTTATTATGATGAGAACATCTGTACCCATAGTGGCAAAAACCACATCTAATTCCATACCAGATAGACAGCAACAGCACCTCCAAGTAGAAAGCCCAGGTAGACGTCCATTGCGTGGTTCTTGTATTGAATAATCCTGGTCAAGCCACAAATGATGGCACTCATAATAAAAGAAAAGACGAGCAGGGGCTTAAGTAGCTTGGATGAGTCCGTCAGAGTGCTGTTGAAATACATCTGCAACATACGGCAAATACAATACTGGTTTTATTTATAGCCTTAAGCTTATTGGTTTTTGTCATATACGCTTAGGGAGGTAGCATACTGTGGATCTGTCTCAAAATACTACCATTTCCCCCAAACAATAAAAACAAATTTATGGAGTGCACAGCTAAGGAATGAGCTGAAGCTACACTCAGCTGAAGCTGATACAATTGATTTTGAACAATTTCAGCACTTTGTACAATATGTCTCATTCACCAATATAAGTGCATTTTTCCTATGTCTAAATACAACAATTTTCACTTTTGCTGCTCAAAGCATCTTCCATGAGGAGTCTAAGGAGCTCGGAAAGAAAAGTGTCCGGACTTCTTTAAGTTTCCTTGAAGATGTTTCATCCGAGAAGCTTCTTCAGTTCTAAGAGCAACTGGTGTAAAGAGTCCCAGATTTAAGCTCCATGGGAGTGTCCCCCCACGAACGTCATGGACCCCCTAATGATTCTCTCCCTAATCATATGAGCCAAGGTGTGAAAACGGGTGTAGGTCACAATCAGCCAGGGTTTTGGGTGAGCTCATTGTGAAACCTAGCCCCACCCCATCTTGTGATTTCCTGAGGTCAAATGCTCTAGGATGTGTGCTGAGGGAAGGATCTCAAAACTGGATTATAGATGGCAGACAGTTGGTGTCATAAACCACCGCCTCTGTTCAAAGATGGTCGCTCACAGAGGACATAGATGGCTTCTTTCACCCTTCTTTCAAACCATTGGTCTTCTCTGTCCAAAATGTGAACACTGGCGTCCTCAAAAGAGTGACCTTTGTCCTTTAGATGGACAGCTGAGTCTTGTCCCGTCGAGATGGACTCGACAGTCCATCTGCATCTAAAGGACCAAGGTCACTCTTTGTCCAGATCCTTTTCTTTTCAAGCTCCTTAAACTACGATAACCTGGATGACTGAGAACCTTCACAGACATATTCCATGAGGAGAAAAACTCATTTTACATTTTAACTGAAAAGAAAGCCTGTTTGGTTCACAGAGGGTTGAGTTGTTTGTTATGTAACTGATAAAAAAAATAAGAAGATAAGTTGAATTTAAGTTTTTTTGTTAAGTCAAATAGACAACGGTATCCTAAGAAGTTGTGAGGGACTTCTGCTGTAACACTGGGGATCACCATTTGCACGAGCTCAAAACATCACTCACCGAAACATAGACGGCAGCAAAGGATGCCAGAGTAGCATGCTGTGATGGGAAGGATTTCCTGCAAGAGACAAAAGAACAAAAACAAATTCATCCAAGATTCACCTCAGCAGGAGAGCAGGAGGTAAAAAGAAACACAACTGGCCTGAGATATCAAAAACAAAATCCTACACACTATCTTAGGGACTAAATGACTGAACCAAAACTGAACCTCATTTCATGTGCTCTGTAACATTGCAGTCATATGTTTACTAATGAAACACATACAAGCATAGAGACAAGGCTTGCCTAAGGCTACTATTGTTGTAAACTGGCCTATATAAACAAAGCAGAACCAAATTAAGCTAGCGTTATAAACTGCAGAGTGCTACAGAAGGAAAGTGAATCTGTAGCTTAGTTTCTCACTTTGCTCCATCCATGACCTACTTATGACAGCTCCTGATATTAAAGCCTCATGCTAACTCCTGACTCTGCATGTGTGCACATTGGTAAGTGTTGGTGCATTTATGGAGCTGTATGATTTCATCCTGAAAACATAGTTGCACAGTTGCAACATCTGTGGTGTCATGCAAATTGCATTAAGGGTTTGAAAACAGATAGCACAGCTTATGTCAGCACTAGAAGTGGGTCAACTCTAGTGCTGACATAACCATTATAATTATATCTGCATTAATCTCATTGTAACACAAGTGTTGCAATGTATGTCAGTTTAAAACTCAGGTTTCAATTTCAAAACGTAATAAATAATACAAAAGACATGCATAATATTTAAAGCTGGAGTGCAATAATCATTTGAAGCGTCCTTTAAACCAGTCGTAGTAGTAGCGTCCAAAAAGCACCTATTTGGCTCTTGGAACACATGCAGGAAGGAACAGACCACTGTCTCTCTGAGGGGGAAGAAGTCCAGTTGTAAACTCAGAACAACACATACAGCACATACACACAGTTGTGCTGCTTTAAAAAAATTCTGTCAGATACAATATTAGAGAGATTAAATGTTTGTAATGTTCATTCTTTAAAATCTGTCTATTCACCATCTCTTCAGAGAAACTTGTCTCTTCTGCTTCAACTTTTGTATTTTCTTTCTAATTAACAATCAGAAAATCATACTTCAGCCTTAGGGGACATAAACGAAGAAAACCATGACATCTGAAAATAAAGTATTCTGTTAAAAACACATAACATCCTAGAAATTGTGTGGTTGTTTTTTTGTACATCTTTTGTACAAACAAGTATTTGTTCAAGTTACTTGATTACTGGTAATTGTAATCATGTTGATGACAAATTGATTTTTCCAGTTGGTTTTCCAATTTAAATTGTTTTTTTCCCTTCTTGTATAATGACTAGGATATAATTTTTCTTGTCATTACTGCTCAGGGTAGTTCTCATGACATAAATGCTGCATTTTTGGGGGGAGTTATTCTCTTCTATACCAACTGGTCAGTAAGAAGTAGTGAGCCTGTTTTGAAAATGTAAGGAGTAGAAAATATATATTTATGTTAAAATGTAGGGAGCAAAAGGAAAAACGTTTGTGTTTATTGTTCAGTTCTACAAATCAGATGTGACGAGACTGTGCACCCTTGTAATGTGAGGCATCCCACTGCTATGTGGTGTCTATAGCTCAGGAGGCAGAGCAGGTCATCTACCTTATTAGAAGGTTAGTGGTTGGTAGTTCAATCCCTGCATGCTCCAGTCTGCATACCAAATGTCTTTGGCCAAGAAAATAACTACAAGTTGTTCTTTGGTGCATCCATCAGAGTATAAATCTTGCATAGAAAAAAGTGCTTGCATGAATGGGTGAATGAGAAAAAGTACTCAGGTGGAGTAGAAAAGCACTATATAAGAACCAATCCATTTATGCAGTGATACCCCTCCTAACATCTAAAATACTTCTAATTTTTTATAGCTGCATCTTAAAGGACTATGGTTGTCACATTACTAGATATTCAAACTTCATGCCAATGCCTAGGAAAATACTTGATACTTAATACCATTTTTGATACCACAGGGAAGATTATTACCACATCCTGCAACAACAGAAGTTATTATTAATTAGATTAAATTAAAAAGTATTTAATAAAAAATTATGTCAACAATTTCATTACAGGTTGTGAAGGTGAAATATATTCTAGAACAAGTTGAAATTATTTATTGCAGAAGAAGCACATTATGCAAATGGTAATAATGAATTTGTGTGGTATTACTTATGTTACAGGAAAGAGTGCATTGTGCATTCTTAAAGTCGTACATGTTGAATTGAACTGAGTATGTCGTCTGTTCAAAGCCTCTCCCAGTCAGTGCTGTTCTCCATGCTTGTCTCACTGTACATGATGTTATTAGCACTTTAAAGGTGATCATTTAGGACTCTAACAAGTTGATTTGTTTACATTTGGCTATCTTAATTTTTAAGTGAGATGTGCATTTTGAGTTTATACACTTAATGCATATAAGGCAACCGTTTCCTTTTGCAGTATTTTTGTGTGACGTGTTTTTCTGTGTTTTAATAAAAGGGGAACAAAGCACATTTAAGTCAACCTAAGATGATATTTGTTCATTTTCACATCGCCTTACTGAGATAAGGCGAAGTGAAACATGCTTCTTTTACTCCAAAGCACCGGAGCACTCAAAGCTTTACAGAACTTGCCTCATTCACCTATTAACACAAGCACTTTTTTCTATGGGTAAGGATAAGTATGGTATCAGAAATCATGACCAGAAAAGTCCAGGTTCCATCCATTTTAAGCATGTGAATTACAATGTCTTGTCTTACTTATATTGGAATAAGCATGTACAGATTCCAAAAAGAGGAGGTTGTATCTAATCTAATTTTTTGTCTTGTAATGATTAAACACAGAGTCAATACAGTACAAGTGTAGACAGGGCAGTCACTTGAGACTGTGAGACCAGACTGGCCAACCTGCGCGCTGCATGAATAGACTACAACAAAGCCTATGACTCAATGCCTCACACATGGATCCTGTAATGCCTTGAACTGTACAAGATCAACAGGAAGGGCCTTCATCAGGAGGATTGGGAAGTGGCGAACAAACTCAGCCAGATCATTACCAAGACTGGCTACGGATACCAAGTATGGAATGGTGGAGTCTGTTGTAGCAAATGCACTTAGCCAAGAAAATGGACAGGAACAATAATCTTCATATGAGACTTCAAAAAAAGGGTGTACAACACAAAAACCTGACATCAGAGCAAGATATATAATGGCTTCCCAAAAACTTTTCATTTTCTAGCTAAACCTGAGAACATTCCATCTCTACTGCAAAGGATTCTGGGAAATGCAGTTTTCACAATCTTTCACTACCTCGCTGACCGATCACAGTATGCGAGAACTCAGGGCTGTGTGTCAGACAGGGTTGTCTGCAGTATGGGGGCCCCACAGGGAACGGTTCTGGCTCCGTTCCTCTTCACCATCTACACTGCAGACTTCTCTCACAACTCCACCCAGTGCTTCCTGCAGAAGTTCTCTGATGACTCTGCAATAGTTGGTCTCATCACTGATGAAAACTGACCTATGGCCTTGTGGACTGGTGTCAGCAGAACTACCTCCAGATCAACACTAGAAAAACCAAGGAGCTGGTGGTAGACTTCCACAGGCACAAACATCCTCCACTGCAACCACTGAACATACAAGGTACATTGAGACTGTGGACAGCTACAGGTACCTTGGTGTTGATCTCACCTAAACTTACAAATTATCATACCATTTTTAAACAAAACAAAGAGACAATTATTTTATCATCACTCATTCTTATAGACAAATATCGTCCAAAGCAACAATATTTTAAGGTCCATATCAGGTTAAAACTGTAATATTTCGGCATTACGTTCAGCCATCTTGGATGGACTTCCTCTATTTTTCTTTTTCCAAAGCACTTAAAACAATATTACACATCAGCCACTAGAGGGAGCTCTAGTGCAGTGTGCAAAACTGTATAATCCAGTGTAATTTATAAAAGGCAGAACATGGTACATTGTTAAAAAAAAAGAATGCACCGGCCAGCTCAGCAACACCAAAAGACCATGATGACCACACAACATGACCTACTCAGTCAAGAAAAATTCTTTGGGTAGGGGAAATCAAGATTAACTTGTACTAGAAGGATGGTAAGAGAAAGGTATAGAGATGGAAAAGAACACTCATGATCTGAAGTATATCACAGCATTATTGCATGGGCATGTATGGTACAAGGTGGAACTGTTTCAGTAATGTTTCTTGATGATGTGACTGCTGATAGAAGTAGCAGAATGAGTTGTGAAGTGTACAGGCTCGTACTTTCTTCTCAGTTTCAGTCATATTCATATTGCAAAAACAGCTCAAGAGTTTCTTAAGGCAAAGAAAGTCATTCACCTGATCATAATTCAAACAAGCATGAAGATAAATCACAGGAAACACAGTATCGTGTGATATTTGTACTGTAGGTGGTCATTTAAGGTGGTCATTGGTGGGGCGATCGTGGCTCAAGAGTTGGGAGTTCGCCTTGTAACCGGAAGGTTGCTGGTTTGAGCCCCGGCTTGGACAGTCTCGGTCGTTGTGTCCTTGGGCAAGACACTTCACCCGTTGCCTACTGGTGGTGGTCAGCTACTACAATGTAGCTGCCATCACTGATGGGTGGATGACTGGATGTGTAAAGCGCTATGGGGTCCTTAGGGCTAGTAAAAGTGCTACACAAATACAGGCCATTGACTCTAAAGGTGTTTTATCCAGATCTAAAAAACAATCCATATTTAAAAGCTTTACTTTGAACATTTGATTTTGAAATATGTGACATGTATTGAAATGGCGATACATCTAAACAATTTGTGCAAAACTTGTGTTAAATCCTTTGATTTAAATCACAAGTCCACATTGTTGATGTAAAAGAGCCAAATGATAAAAGTCTTTCAGAGTGGTGACTTTGCCTGTGTTGCTATTAGCACAGCAGAAATGAAATCCAAACTGAATTTTCATTTGACTTATCTGTGTTTTCCCCTTTGTTCTTTTTTCCTGTTTTCATTAATGTCATGTGTATTGAATTCCCTTGTTTCATACACTCTCTCCCTCCCTGGTGTGTAATTAGGCTGTTTTCCTTCCCTCATTCTCTTTAATTTTCTCATCTTGTCTCTTTCTGGCTCCCTGATCATCTTCCTCTCTCCAGTAGTTTGTTTCTTCTTCTAATGACCTACTTAGTTGCTTCGTGCTTTTCCTGGCATCATTGTCCAGCTTCTGAAGAAGCGTCATCATCCTTCCAGCATACTTTTGCAGAATTGATGATGCATGCAATTGAGTTATTCCCTATAATTTTCTTATAACGGTATTATTGTTGTAATTTGTTGTCATTATCTGTCTTGATGCATGCCCAGTCATCCAGGTAAGTAAGTCATTTTGGGATTGACACTGTTATTATTGTCATTGTTGGTCGTAGTTATTGATTGGGATTATTGGTGGTGATGTTTGGCTTGAACTATAATTATTATTATTGTCATAATTCTCTCCTAATTTGCATTAAACCTGGACTGAATAAAATTAACACCCTCACATTCACTGCACACATTCACAGTCCTGCTGGTATTATTTTTCTTACCAACTCTGTCTTGTCTGTAAGTTTTCCAATCTATCCCTGCTCTGTTCTTTATGTGATATACTTCATAATAATATTAAAAAGAAAAAGCCTTTTTTTCTCTGTTTTATAAGACAATTGTCTTATATTCCCCTCTAAGAGTGCTAATGTACTTTATAGCTAGTGATATAAAGCACCACAAAGAATCACGTTAAATGATTTTTCTTGACTACAAAACTGATCCACTCTTAATTTGTGTGTCGTTTGCGTGAAAGTGTTCAGAATCCAAGTCTTTCAGTGTAAAGTGGAGCATATCGAGTGTTTTTTCTTTCCTTACCTGCCCTGGTTGATTGCTGCAGGGTCACTCCCTGAGCAAATATCTTCCATTATGTATGGGTTCTGTTCACAGCTGACATTTAGGGTGGTGTAATTGGGTTTACACACAGTTAGGAAATATGGTGTTGGGTATCCAGTCATCAGTTGGAGGACGTCTGTGATGAGGGCCGTGGCACAAAGACCGAACGCATGAACTCCTGAGGATAGATGGTGAGATATGTGCTTACCAAGAGGAAAAAGAGTGAGAATATCAGATTTTACAATGTTTAGTTTAAATTGTATGGTTGTATTATTTAGACAAAATAATGTATCGCGGTATAGTCTGACGCTGGATCACTTCACAATCCAGTCCAGTTTAACTCAGCTCAGTTTTTCAATGGTTGCTCTCAACGCCGCACGAATTGTCCAACAATTAATAATAGCAAAAATGAAGGAGGGTAAAATGACGATGAATAATAAATTAACTACACAATTGAGGCTGCAGTCGACAAACAACTTTGCCATAAAATTACCGTGAAGTGTTGTATTATGTATTATATTTTCTTTGTGTGAGTGAGAGAGTATTTATGTGGCCGTGTCATGGATCGCTGTGTGGCAGGCACGAGGAGGACCCAAAATGCAAAACTCACAGACACGGGGATGAACTCAAAAATTACAGCTTTAATGCTGGAGAGGCAGAACGTAGGAAATACAAAACTAAACTGGGAAAACTAAATACAAAGCTTGCCAAGAAACACAGGGAAGAACACACACAACATGAGGGAAAACGCGACACAGAACTGAGGGAGACGCAGACATAAATACACAGAGGGTTAACGAGGGAAGTGGGAGCACACGGGGAACACAGGTGACACTGATAATAATCACGGGACATGGCAGGAGTGAACACAACACTGACGGTAGAGGTGAAACAGGAAGTACAGAGGTTCAGACAGGAGGAGAGAGAGCACGGGGAGAACACCAACATAACGGGCAGGGGAGACACGGAATAAACACGAAAGGGGACGAGGGCTCATGAATACACAGAGGGGCACACAGGGGGTGAGAGTCACAAAGGGAAAGCACTCAGGGAACAACACAACAGGGCAACTCAGGAAACAGAACCTAAACAGGGAACAAAATACAAACATACAAGAAAACTAAGAACACTGGGCCAACATGGCCCAGGACCATGACAGGCCGGATTTATTAAGTGAAGCAAATAGTGTGACACTGCAATGTGGATGATGTGCTAATTTATAAAGTGGATGCATTTGGATGATTTACCATTTGGATGATTTACCATGTAGTAATGACCAAACCAAAAATGGTTTAAAAACAAAGTTTGTGTTTGTTACTTTTGGGTAATGCTGGAATTATATGATTTTGGTTTAGCACTGTGGATGAATGCATCGTCTTTAGAGACTGAATCAGTTTTAATATCCAATGCTAATAAAGCAAAACCAAAACGAAAAGCATGAATCCATTGAGATAATAGTAATTTTACTGTTAGCAGATAAAATGCACACATAGAGGTGGCTGTGGCTCAGAGAGGGTAGAGCAGGTCTGCTAATCAGAGGTTTGATGGTTTGATTCCTTGCTGCTCCACTCGGAATGCCCAAGTACCCTTGGGCACCTCCCAATGTATCGAGAGTGTGCGTAAAATAATTATAAAGCACTTGATGGCATAGAATAAAAAAACGGCATGTATATGAATAAATTGGGGAGTCTTGTAAAATTCCCATTTTGAGCTCCCATAAGGAAAAAAGTGTCACCACAAAGGTACTAGAATTCTTAACTGGCTACCATGGACTGCCTTTATGTGACATGAGTAAGTGTGCAGTTTAAAAAAATCAACCTACCAACAAATCGGACGGCTCTGCGTATGAAGGAATTGAAGTTGCAGCCAGCTGCGTTGATGTTAGCCTCACCGCCACCGCCGAGCTTTCTCCGAGACAGACAGCAAAACAGGATGGCCTCTCCAATCATTATCTGTCAACACAACAACTCACCTGTTACGTCTGCTCACAGAGGAGGAGACACTCAGAAAATTCAGACTATAAATCTCTGCCAAAGTGGTTCTGACATAATCAGCCAGTTTGAGAACATGAACAGGAACTGGCTGCTTTATGTGAGCAATGTGCCACAGCTTGTTCTTTGGATTCCACTCAAAGCTCTCGGATAAACCCAGCCACGTAGCTAACACACAAATGCACTCTGCATGGGATTACACATCTTTGCAGAACCAGAAGGATGGAAAAAATAAATATTTAGAGATTATTTAGCATTGGACAGGTGCAAAAGGGAGAGGGAGAGGGGGGCTCCAGTGATGTGCATATTATCAAAACTGACCCTGGACACATGACCCACCCTAAACCAGAGAGAAATGTACACCACATTTTTCTCTTGCAAATTTTTCATACGGGAATTTATGTTTGCAAAGTTTAATTACTTTCCAAGGTGTTTTAAGTTTTATGCTTTTTACAGTGATGATATCTAAAAGTCTATAAAACTTACTGTGAAAGTAACCAACACGTCCAAAGACTCAGAGATGCATAGAAGTAAATTATCCAAATAGGGCTGGGCAAAATGATTATTTTCCTAATCGATGAATCTAGCGATTAATTTTTCGATGCATCGATTAATCTAACGATTCATTTTTCAATCCGATTCGATTTCGATTCGATTAACGATTTTTTCCCCCATTATTTGACTTGTATAGCAATTTCACATTTACTAATTTATGTATATAAATGAAAAACACAAATTTATTCATTTGAAGACCTTTTAATAAAAAAAAATTCAAAATAAAGTTGTAGAGGTCGTACAATCAATACAATAGAGATAGCATTTAACAAGAAATGAAATGTGCAAACATATATAAAATTAAGGAAAAGTTAACAAAACATTTCAAATAAATAGCAACAATGGTGTCTTTAAACAAACAAAATGTAACATTCACTTTGCTTTCTGCCAAAAAGTGCTCTTCATTCACAAAACAAAATCCACAATAACATTGTACTACAATCTTCTGTTTTAAACAAAAAATTAAATGTTTTGCAAAACAAATATAACAAAGGAAATCATAGCAAAAAATTAATAATATACAAACAGCAGAAATGGCGTCTTTGAACAAATAATGAAATTACCCCTAAGTAGGACTCTGTGACCAGACTTGTCCAAGCATCAGTGGTAAGGGAGATTTTGGATGTTTTGGAGGCTTTTTTTTTTAGTTCATTCCTTAGTTTCTCCACTGAAGTTTCATACTTTCTCTCCATCATGCTTGTAAAATGACGCTTAGACGGCAGAGTGTAACCTGGCTGGAAAGTGGTCAGCATTTCTTTCAATCCCTCACCCACAGCAAGTGGTCTCTTGTCTTTTAAAATCATAGCTAAGACGCTCTCAGTAAGTACAGCCACCCCCTGGGGGGTGCATGGTATACTTCTTCTCTGACAGTAGTCCTCCAGACTTTTCTGTTTATTCCTGAAATCATAAATCACACACAGCAAACAGATGAATTCGAATAATTACAAAATAATCATATGGAAAGCATAATATCAAAATAATTTGATAAGGATCTGGTTGAGATAGATATATACACACATACTGTTATGCCATGTGCTTTCATAGCATAACAGTAAGAGGTTAATGATAATCCCCAATGTTGAACATATGATATGCAGTAATCATGATGGCTGGAAAAGATAACGTTTAAACACCCAGGGCTGATGGCACCTTTACTGGTGCACTGCTTTCTAGTTATTAGATGGCATAACTTTGACCTATAAGATCAAGCTGGAGAAGCATTATGTATAAAAACAGCGTTCAAATAGGATGAAACACATTAAATTTGACAAATCAAGAGTTCATTGTCATTTTGCTTTTGCAAGCACTTTAACAATGTTGTAATAGTGTCCACGACGGCTACGTTTAGCAGGTGGTGCATTATCCTTGTTAACATTTCTCCTGCGGCCAATTCGCTGTCTCACATTTTTGTCTTTCGCCGATTCTGATAATCAGCCTGCGTGCATTCAGACTCATTTCGCCAGCATGGGCCACAAACCAAAAAAACAATAACAACAGCAGCTGCTATATGTTACTGCTCAGCAGCTTAAATGAGTTTTGCATTTACGGAGGTTGGGTGTTTATCTCTGTGTCTATGAGTGAGTGTACGTCTACGTGGGGGGGTCTGGATGAATTAACGGGTAAAAACTAGCGTTAGTAAAAAAGTTGAAAACTTACGGTGGTTTGTCCTTTGCAGAAGCTGCTCCTGGATGCAGTCGTTTGAGGTGCTGGTGCATAGCCGTCGTGCTTTTATGATAGGCTATTTCCACCTTACAAAGTCGGCAAACGACTGAATCACTTCCTTTTCTGTTAAAATATCCCCATACTGTAGAACTGCGTGTTCGGGTGGAGTGATTTAAGTTGACTGCAACTGCCTCACTCATGATTCCGCTACTCGCTGCCGCCATGTCTTTTTTTGAAAGTGACGACGCATCGACGCAGATTTTTTTACGTCGACGTATTTTTTGCGTCGACGTAATCGATTACGTCGACGCGTTGTCCCAGCCCTATATCCAAACCAGGTTTCTACATCAGATTTACACGACTGTGTCTAAATATTATGGCACTGATATTTATATACGGAACTTTTCTACACTTACTGGCAATTCAGTCATTTTACACTATAAGCTGCACTCACCCATTCAAACACATTCATTCAATACTTTATATTACACACTTTACACCACTTATTGTACCAATATTTATGTAAAAAAAGCATGTTGTATTTTTTTCACTCGATATGACAGCAGTTATTAGTGTCGAGTGTGAAGCAGCGGGAATGAGGATCAGCACCTCCAAATCTGAGGCCATGGTTCTCAGCCGGAAAAAGGTGGAGTGCCCACTCCGGGTTGGGGATGAGTTCCTGCCCCAAGTGGAGGAGTTCAAGTATCTTGGGGTCTTGTTCGCGAGTGATAGGAGAAGTGAGCTGGAGATCGACAGACGAACTGGTGCTGCGGCCGCAGTGATGTGGACGCTGCACCGGTCTGTCATGGTGAAGAAAGAGCTGAGTGTAAAAGCGAAGCTCTCAATTTACCGGTCGATCTACGTCGCTACATGGCCACGAGCTGTGGGTAATGACGAGAACGAGATCGCGGAAACAAGCGGTGTAAATGAGCTTTCTTCGAAGGGTGGCTGGCCTCTCCCTTAGAGATAGGGTGAGAAGTTCAGCCATCCGGGAGAGGCTCAGAGTAGAGCCGCTGCTCCTCTACATCGAAAGGAGCCAGCTGAGGTGGTTCAGGCATCTGACAAGGATGCCTCCTGGGCGCCTCCTGGGTGAGGTGTTCCGGGCATGTCCCACTGGGAGGAGGCCCCAGGGCAGACCCAGGACACGCTGGAAAGCTTATATCTCTTGGCTGGCCTGGGAACGCCTTGGTGTTCCCCCGGATAAGCTGGAGGAGGTGGCTGGGAAGAGGGAAGTCTGGGCTTCCCTGCTAGGCTGCTGCCCCCGTGACCCGGCCCCGGATAAAGCGGAAGAAGATGGATGGATAGATGGATGGATGGATGGATGGAGAAACTCTGAAGCCACTTTGAAGCCAAGGATTTTCTGGTAGTGGACAGAATTCAGAACAATGCTGACTCTGCATTCACTAATGCTATCTACCGCCTGACTACCGAGGACAGTGACGTCATCAGCGAGAGACCGGTGACCAGCATTGCGGAGCATGACGTCCGAGCGGCATTGAGGAGAGTGAACACAAGGAAAGCGGCGGGGCCAGACGGCATCACCGGCCGTCTGCTGCGCTGCTGTGCTGACCAGCTAGCAGGTGTGTTCACTTACATCTTCAACGAGTCCCTGGCGAAGTCTGTGGTCCCCACATGCTTCAAAAGATCCACCATCATCCCTGTGCCCAAGAACAGCAAACCCTCATCCCTGAACGATTACCGGCCAGTTGCACTGACCTCGGTAGTAATGAAGGTGTTTGAGAGGCTGCTGAAGAACATCATCTCCTCCTCCATCCCAGACACCACAAATCCGCTGCAGTTCGCCTACAGATCCAACAGATCCACAGAGGATGCCATCGCCCACGTCCTACACACCACTCTCAGCCACGTGGACAAGAAACAGGGTAACTATGTGAGAATGCTATTTGTTGATTACAGTTCAGCATTTAACACAATAGTGCTCTGCAGACTGTTCACAAAGCTGAGGGATCTGGGACTTAACAGCAGTCTGTGTGCATGGGTGTTGGACTTCCTCACTGGCAGAACTCAGGTGGTGAGGGTGGGTAGATGCGTCTCTAACAGCATCACCATCAACACAGGAGCACCTCAGGGATGTGTCCTCTTGCCACTGCTCTACTCCCTCTACACTTCAGACTGTGTGGCCACCCATGGCTCCAACACCCTTGTGAAGTTTGCTGACGACACAGTGGTGTTGGGTGCCATCTCCAACAACGATGAGGCGGCCTACATGGATGAAGTGAAGAATCTGGCATCATGGTGCCAGGACAACCACCTCCAGCTGAACGTCGGCAAGACCAAGGAGCTGGTGGTGGACTTCAGAAGGGGTCAGCACAGAGACTACAAGCCCATTATCATCAATGGAACTCCAGTGGAGAGGGTGCAGTCCTTCAAGTATCTTGGTGTCCACATCTCCTCAGACCTGACATGGGCTGCCCACATTCAGGTCCAGACCAAAAAGGCTAGGCAGCGCCTGTATCACCTACGACAACTGAGGAAGTTCAGGGTCTCTCCAAAGATCCTCAGGATTTTCTATACAGGCGCTGTGGAGAGCATCCTCACACAGAACATGACATCGTGGTTTGGGAACAGCTGTGTGAAGGACCAAAAAGCTCTCCAGAGAGTGATCCGTACAGCAGAACGCTGCTGCAGGATTGCTCTCCCCCCGCTTCAGGACACCTACACCAGGAGATGCCGGACTAGAGCAGCGCAGATACTGAAGGACCCGTCCCATCCTGGCAACAAACTGTTCCAACTTCTGCAATCTGGTAGAAGGTTCAGCATCATCCGGGTAAGGACAGAGAGACTCAAGAGGAGCTTCTATCCCCAAGCCATCCGTGCCCTAAACACACACACCCGCCCTCTCACATCATCTATAATTGACTGAGACAGGACTCTCCCAGACACTAAACCAAGGAACAATGTACATTTCAATTCCTTTAATTTTAAATATGTTTATATTGTCTATCCTGTAAAATAGTCAGATTGTCTATTCTTATTTAATTCACTTAATGCACAGAATTCACCTGCTTGCTGCTACTACTGTACATTCACCTAATGTATATACTATATATATAATGTTCTTCCTCTACCCCCCCCCCCCCCCCCTTTTTGCAAATGCCGAGGAGCGTGTCAGGCTACATTTCACTGTGTGTTATACTTGTTTAACTATGCATGTGACAAATAAAGAACCTTGAGCCTTGAACCTTGAACTCCAATGAACTCAGTGAAGATCTAAGAAGAAAACTTGTAGAATCAAAGTTGGTAAGGTTTCCTGGACCATTTCCAAATAATGTAATTTCAGCTGTTCACAGGCACCCACTAGAGTACGCTGGGCCCTCAGGCCCCCCTCATGAAGTCAGTTTCTGATTCCTTGATCAGAGACAATTTAACATTGTCCTGGGGGTTGTCTCATTGTTGCCACTCTAGCACACATGTTAATTCATGCCTGTTAATTTCATCAACACTTCTGCTACTTAACTGAGGTTTAACTGACATGATCCTTCCTTAAATCTGTTTGAGCATTTTATTATTAGCAGCTTTTACAGCTCTTTATTGATATATTATGTGTTCGAGTTCTGTATTATTTTTTTTTCTGTTAATAATTTTATTCTGCATTTCCCTGAACTTCTTGTTGTCTTAAGATGATTTTTTATTGTATTGTTATTTGTGACTTTAGTTCTTAGTTTTCTGTGACTTCAGCTTTGTTAGATGTCCTCACCCTGTTTTTGGTCATGGTCCCTCATGACATTCTCTTTTTCCTTGTGTCCTTGTTCTTGTTTGTATGTGTTTGTGGGCGGGACTCATCACAGGTTCCCGTCTGTGGCCGAACACACCTGCTCCAATCACCCACCTAATGATCTAATTAAGAAGCCACTACTTAAAGTAGCTGCTGAGACTTTGTATTCACTGGATCATCGAGCTAATCGGTTAGTTAAAACCGTGCTCCTGCTACTCCAGAGCCTCCGGGCTAGAACCAGCAGACTGAGAGACAGCTTCGTCCATCAGGCTGTCAGGAAGCTGAAGTCTCGCCCTGCTCCGTCCCTCTCGACTCTCACACACATGAACTCCAGACCTGTATCCAGCTCCTCCCTCCGAATCCAACACCGCCCTTTCACTGACTGCCCCACCCCCACTTGCACATGAACTCTGACACTAGTTGGTGTTTTTATCAGGTAGTATTCATTGCATTTTCCAATCGCACCTGTATGCAATCTTAACTTATATTATTGCATTACTGGAATAATCTTCCAGTTGATATTCCCGTGTCTGAATTCATTCAATCTTTTAAATTACGATCAATAACTTATTTATTTAACTTAGCACTGCCGAGTAATTAGCACTCTGTTTCATCTGGTAGTGTATTTTGCACTTCCTTAAGTGATTTCAATTTTATGTAATTTTAATTTAGTTTCCTACTATTGTATTATTGAGAAGCACTTTGATGTACCTCTGGTCTTTGTGCTACATAAATAAAGTTGTATTGTATTGTAACTGTCGTACATACAGTGGCTTGCAAAAGTATTTCGCCCCCTTGAACTTTCCCACATTTTGTCACATTACAGCCACAAACATGAATCAATTTTATTGGAATTCCACGTGAAAGACCAACACAAAGTGGTGCACACGTGAGAAGTGGAACGAAAATCATACGATTCCAAGCATGTTTTACAAATAAATAACTGCAAAGGTAACTGTAAATAACTTCACTGTAAATAAATGCACTGAGCTGTAATCTCCCGAGACCTGCACTTGAGTTGTCCAGGTCTGGAGTCTCACTGCCTGTTAGCTTTGACAGTTTTCTCAGAGCTTTTCTGGTAATTTGATTTGTGATAAAGATGACGGACACCCAGAGGAAAAAATGCAGATCTCTTCCCCTTCTTTCTAATTTACATTTTACAATGGTTGTGTGTTTATACTATAAAATCTAAGACTAGAGCACCTCCATAATGACTGCTAAAGGCTATTTTGCACTGTTTCAAGACTTAAAATAAGGCTGTTGTCAAGTGTGAAGCCTTACTGTGATGGCAGGTCCAGCAAAGGCCAGGCTGAGCAACATCAGGAAGGGGATGACCTCGTGGTTAGGGTCAATGTAGGGCAGGCTTAGGCTGCGGTCATGACAGTTGAAGCCAGACTTCACTGGCTTGAACACATCCGTCCACTCCAGGAAGTACAGACTCACCACAGATGAGACCAGGATGGGCAGCTACACACAGACACAACATCAGCAGACAGAGAAAATGAGGCGTTAGTTCAAAGTCATAAACAGCAAGAGCTTCAGCAGATTGCCACTGAATAGCTAAACAGCCAGTCAAAGCTGCAAATGCCCATATGAACCCGTGGGTCAATGAGCACATTAACATTTCATTTCATAATAAGAACAACAACATAGAAAGGTCAGGATGGATGGACGGTTATGCAAGATGGCACGTGGACTTAATTCCTCTTATTAATTACATCCCAACAAACAAAATGACAACCAGGTCTTAAGACAACATTAATTATAACATGTTCAGTTCAATCCCAACTATAAAATAAGGTCAGAGTTATAAATGTGGTATTTACTTTTTCAATTCAGCAAATGGAAGTACTCGCTGTACTGATGTGTAAGCAAAATACTCAACTAGTTACATAAATATCTGCTTTATACAGTGAGCTAGGGACATTGTTTTTAGCAGAACTGTGAAGCTGAGAGGAGGTTTATGTGTGCAAACGGGAGCATACTCGGTTTTCCTTTTGACATTCTTCACCAGATATTGCTTTAGTGTTTTTTGTTTTCTTTCAGTCCATCTGTTTTATGAAACGCCACCGAGTCAGTCTGAGTGCATTTAGCTGGATTTGAGCAAATAGTGTGAATCAATCTGTGGTGGGGCGTGGTCTGCGTGGTCTTTTAGTGCCCCTCCCGAAAATCTCCCGGAGCCACCATTCTCCCGAATTTCTCCCAAATTTCCACCCAGACAACAAAATTCAAAAAACCATATCGCAGAATTCATAGCGCGGCCCAGCCAATTCCAGTCTCTAACAATGGCAGCAGCAACTTAGTTTTAATATTACTCTTATTTCTCTTTCTGGGTCGCAAAAAAACTTTTAACATATTTTCAGGTGAGAATGTAGCTGTGTAAACTTCAAATATCTGAGCCGACTGACACATTGTCTTCAAACCCCCGCGGTCTTTCGCTACTCGGGTTAAGCATGATATATAAGTCACTTTGATAACTTAAAAATGTTATTGTTTGACTTTTTCAGTGTTTTATTTGTTCGTGAGCAAATCGGTTTGGCTGAGATTAAAGTTATTAGATTAGATTAAATTAAATTTAACTTTATTATTCCCTCGGGAGTAGGGATGGGTATCGTTTAGGTTTTATCCGATACCGGTGCCAAACCGGTACTTTTGAAACGGTGCCGGTGCTTAAAGAATGGAGAACACAAACTTTGTCCAAAAACCTCTCATGTTCAGCTGTTTTTTCGTAACAAGTCAACAATGTTAGTCTTCTCTGCAGCTATAGGGCATATATGGTATCACTCTTGGCTGGAAGCAGTGCTTAAACAATGGAAAAAACACAAACTTTGTCCAAAAACCTCTCATGTTTAACTGTTTTCCACTTTTTCTTTGGTCATTTTAGCCTTTTTGGCCAGGGTGAAGGGAGTATCTGCCATCAAACAAGAAGACAGCTGCATGTAGCTATGATGATGTTTGCTAGTTCACCTTACATGCATTAATGTAATCACGTGGTTAGCCTACTCAACGTGAATTACACACGAACAACATTAAGCTACTCACGCAGAGAAGAACGGCTGCTGCTGCATCATCATCCTCATCATTTCTGCTACACTGGCAGGGCTAGGGGCCAGGACTCTATTCTTCATCAAAGGAGCTTGCAAAGAAAAGCGTCTGGACTTCTTTAAGTTACTTGAAGACGTTTCACCTCTCATCCACGGGACCCACACCCAGTTTCACACCTTGGCTCAGGCGATTAGTATTTATTTAGTATTTAGTATTTATTTATTTATTGTCATTGTCAAGAACAATGAAATTGCGTTTGGGGCTTCCATACAACCCAAAAAAAAGAAGAAAATAATAAATACCCCTTAAAACCCAAGTGTACATATTTAACCCAGTGTGACTCCAATGCAATAAGACAATCCTTAGCAATAATGTTCGTAGAAATTCAGACAAAGACCTGAGAAACATGACAAAATACAACAATGCAACCCATTCAATATTATTGTACTGTGAGATATGATATCAGATATGATAGTTATCTATTTAAGAAAGAGGGGGGGGGGTGGCAGGAGGGGGAAGAGAATAAAGATATGATGCACCAATGCAGACCAGTTCATTGCTATTAAGAAGTTGGATATGGTTATTGTCTGTGAGAGGGGGGCAGAGAGTTCAGGAGCCTCACAGCCTGTGGATACAGGCTGTTGGCCAGTCTGGATGTTCTGGCCTGTATAGACCTGTACCTTCTCCCTGAGGGCAGCAGATGGAAAAGGTGGCGCGCAGGGTGATGTTGGTCCCGCAGGATACTGTGCACCCTCCTCAGACAGCGAGTGGGGAAGATATTACTGATCTCTGGCAGACTTGTTCCAATAATTCTGCCAGCTTCTTTCACCACCCGCTGGAGTGCTTGCTGATCGGCCTTGGTGCAGCTGGGGAACCACACTAGAAAGCCATACGTCAGAACGCTGCTGATGGCACAGTTGTAGAAGTTCAACATCAGAGATCTGGGAATGTGTGCGCTCCGCAGTCTCCTCAGGTAGTAGAGGCGCTGTTGGGCCTTCCGTACAACTGAGGTGATATGGTTGCCCCAGGACAGGTCCTCGGTCACAGTTACCCCCAAGAATTTAAAACTGCTCACCCTCTCCACCGCCTCACTGCCAATGAAGAGAGGCAGATGGTTGTTATGGCCCCTCTTCCGGAAATCTAGAATGATCTTCTTGGTCTTTTTGGTGTTTAAGACCAAGTTATTGTCGTGGCACCATGACTCTAGTTGTTGCACCTCTGTCCTATAGTTTGCCTCATCATTGTTGGATATAAGTCCGAGCACTGTAGTGTCATCTGCAAACTTAACAATGAGATTGGATGCGCAGGAGGAAATACAGTCATGGGTGAAGAGAGTGTATAGCAGAGGGCTCAGAACACACCCCTGAGGGGCACCGGTGTTGACCACAAGGGTGGAAGAGGTGTTCTTACCCACTCTGACACTCTGTCTACGGTTAGTGAGGAAGTCCACAATCCAGTTGCACAGAGAGGAGTTAAGTCCCAGTTGGTGGAGTTTGGGACGGAGTTTGTATGGCCGGATGGTATTAAAAGCCGAGCTGTAGTCTACAAAGAGGAGCCGTGCATAGGTGTTCCTGTGTTCCAAGTGCTTCAGTAATGTGTGCAGCACTGTGGCGATCGCATCCTCGGTTGACCGGTTCTCCCTGTATGCAAACTGGTGCGAGTCCAGGGATGGTGGAAAAGCAGCTCTGATGTGTTTAATGACCAGTCTCTCCAGGCATTTGGCGGGAATGGGGGTGAGTGCCACAGGTCTGAAATCGTTCAGACATGTGACATTTGACTGTTTTGGGATGGGAACGATGGTTGCTGCTTTGAAACAGGATGGTAACAGTGAACAGGACAACGAGGTGTTATATATAGAGGTGAAGACGTCCGCCAGGTCCGCAGCACAGTCTTTTAGCACCCGGCCCAGCACTCCATCTGGCCCGGCCGCCTTCCTGGTGTTAATGCTCCGGAACACACGCCTCAGCTCATGAGTGCTCAGGACTGGAGCAGGATCGGTTGAGGGGAGAGGGGACAGGACAGGGTCGGTGTTCTCCCTATCAAAACGGGCATAAAAGAGATTTAGATCCTCAACCAGAGTAGAACTGTCGGCTGAGGGTGATGGTGTTCTCCTTTTGTAGTCCATGATAGCCCTGATGCCCTCCCAGACCTGCCTTGGGTTTGTGTTGTTCTCAAACCTGGCCTCGATACGCCCCCTGTGCTGCTGCTTGGCAGTCTTGATGCCTCTTTTCAGGTTGGCCCTGGCAGCACTGTATGCCTCCTGGTCCCCGGATTTGAAAGCGTTGTTCCTCGTTCGAATAAGTTGTTGAACTCCGTGTGTCATCCAGGGTGGATTATTAGGGAACACACGGAATCGTTTCCAAGTTGTTACATTGTCCACACAGAAACAGATGTAGTCCAAGACAGTGGAGGTGTAACTGTCCAATGCGACACGATTGTCAGTGTCCTGCACCTTGAATACATCCCAGTCTGTGCAGTGGAAACAGTCCTGAAGCATCGGAATAGCATCCTGCGGCCATGTTCTCACGGTTTTGGTTGTAATCCCAGTGCTCTTGATCTTTTGTGTGTATATTGGGTGTAGCAGAAGGGAGAGATGGTCTGACAGACCCAGGTGGGGATAAGCCTGGGCTCTGTATGCATTCGCCATGTTGGTGTACACCTGGTCCAACGTTCTATCTCCTCTGGTAGCACACTTCACATTACGGTGGAAATTGTGAAGTACAGATTTCAGGTCCGCGTGGTTAAAATCCCCAGCCGCAATAAAGACACTGTCCGGGTGTGCTACCAGGCTGTTATTGATGCTGCTGCTCAATTGTGCTAACGCTAGCTTAGCATTAGCATCTGGTGGAATGTAAACAGCGCAGATGTAAACGGCAGAAAATTCCCGAGGGAGATAGAATGGACGGCACTTTAACACCAACAGTTCTACCTCTGTACTGCACAGTCTTTCCGTTACCGTGACGTTCGTGCACCAAACTTGTGCGCATGCGCCAACCAGCGTGCAGCCTGTTACAGTCGCTCCTGCTTTTCTCTTAGTTTAGCTCTTTTTTCTTACGTATTCTTTTTTTTTTTCTGACTTGTATTTTCCTCCGTTTTCTATCTCTTACTCAATCATGTGGATTGAGAGAGTTTTTGTTCTTCTGGTGGCCGTGGAACTGTTACTTTTATCATGGAACGGGACCGCGGCACATCTCCTACACGCACGGACTGTTTACTCCAGAGATCAGCTGATCGCCCTGATGCCGGCCGGCCGGCTCGCTGGCCAGGCCCGCAGAAGTGCCCGCAGAAGTACCAGCTGAAATTTGGAGGAAAACACATCGGGGATGCAGAGGTCAAGGACAGAAGAGAAGAAAAAAGGTGACGGTGAGACAGCGGAGGCTCGAAGCGAGGAGGAGGTTTAAACCGTGTCTGCCGTCTATCGTGATGGGAAATGTGCGATCGTTGGCAAGTAAAATCGACGAGCTCTCAGCACTGGTACGGAGTCAGAGGGAATACCGAGAGTGTAGCCTGATGTGTTTCACCGAATCATGGCTGCACCAGGTCATTCCCGATGAGAATGCTTCCGTGGAAGGCTTCCACACTGTTCGGGCGGACAGGGACAGCATCGCTAGCGGTAAGCGTAAAGGAGGTGGGCTTGCTGTTTTAGTTAACAACCGGTGGTGTAACCCTGCCAACATAACAATCAAAGAAAGGATTTGTTGCCCGGACACTGAACTGTGTGCTGTTGGACTCAGGCCGTATTATTTACCCAGGGAATTCTCTCACGTCATCTTGGTGGCTGTTTATGTTCCCCCCTCTGCTAACCCCACAGCTGCATGTGACACTATCCACTCTGCCATAGCTCGGCTACAGACTCAGCACCCGAGTGCCTTTATTGTGATCTCGGGTGACTTCAACCATGTATCACTGGACAATACACTACCAACATTCAAACAATATGTGGACTGTCCCACCAGGGGAGAGAAAACTTTAGACTTACTGTATGCTAACGTCAAGGATGCATACAGCTCCTCCTCCCTCCCCCCACTTGGTAGGTCAGATCATAACCTGATTCACCTCACCCCCCGCTATGTGCCAATTGTGAGGAGGGAACCTGTGACCACCAGGACTGTTAGGAGGTGGTCAGAGGAGGCAATAGCGGAACTACAGGGCTGTTTCGAGGTGACCGACTGGGAAACACTCTGTGAGCCTCACGCCGAGGACATCAATGGGCTTACTGAGTGTATCACAGACTACATAACTTTCTGCACCGACTCCATTGTTCCAGCTCAGACTGTTCATTGTTACCCAAATAACAAGCCGTGGGTGACTAAGGACATCAAAGCCCTCCTCAACAACAAGAAGAGGGCTTTCAGAGGGGGCAACAAAGAGGAGGTGAGGAAGGTCCAGGTGTTACTAAAGGACAAGATCAGAGAGGCTAAGGACAATTACAGGAGGAAGCTGGAGTGGAAACTCCAGCAGAACAGCATGAGAGAGGTGTGGAGGGGCATGAAGACCATCACTGGATTCAGGCCAACCAACAGCAGGGGAGCTGAGGGAGGTGAGAATAGAGCCGACGAGTTGAATCTGTTTTTCAATAGATTCGACACCACAGTGTCTGCTCCGACCCCCACAACCTCACCTGCAGTCAGCCTGGAATCCAGAGCCACACCACTGTGCCAGCCTCTCTCTTCACATGTTGCCTCCTGTGAGATTCCTGACACCCCTCCCCCACCCATCACCTTCACTCAATACCAGGTTGAGATGCAAATGAGGAGACTTCACTCAGGCAAGTCTGCTGGACCAGACGGAGTGAGTCCCCTTGTCCTCAAGGCCTGTGCCCCCCAGCTGTGTGGAGTCTTTCATAAACTGTTTATGCTGAGTCTGAGTCTGCAGAGGGTCCCGGTGATGTGGAAGACATCATGCCTCGTCCCTGTACCAAAGACGCCTCGTCCCAGTGGCCCCCAGGATTACAGGCCCGTGGCACTGACCTCCCACATCATGAAGACCTTGGAAAGGCTCATCCTGGACCAGCTGCGACCCATAGTAAGACCACATCTGGATCCCCTTCAGTTCGCTTATCAGCCTCGTCTCGGAACAGAGGACGCCATCATCTACCTGCTCAATCGTGTCTACACCCATCTGGACCAGCCGGCGAGCACTGTGAGGGTCATGTTTTTTGACTTTTCCAGTGCTTTCAACACCATCAGGCCGACCCTCCTGGGTGATAAGTTAGCAGCGATGCAGGTGGATGCTTCTCTGGTGTCCTGGATTGTTGATTACCTGACAGGAAGACCACAATATGTACGTCTTCCACATTGTGTGTCTGACAAGGTGATCAGCAACACAGGGGCACCACAGGGGACTGTCCTCTCCCCCTTCCTCTTCACCCTCTACACCACAGACTTCAGCCACTGCACAGAGACCTGCCATCTTCAGAAGTTTTCTGATGACTCTGCGGTGGTTGGATGCATCAGCAGGGATGATGAGACAGAGTACCGGGCTGTGGTCGACTCCTTTGTCACGTGGTGTGAGCAGAATCATCTGCAGCTCAACGTGGCAAAGACCAAGGAACTGATCGTGGACTTCAGGAAGACCAGGAAACACTTGACCCCTGTTTCAATCCAGGGGGTCAGTGTTGACATTGTGGAGGACTATAAATACCTTGGAGTACACATTGACAATAAACTGGACTGGGCTAAAAACACCACAGCACTTTACAGGAAGGGCCAGAGTCGTCTCTATTTTTTGAGGCGACTGAGGTCCTTCAACATCTGCCAGAAAATGCTGAGGATTTTCTATGAGTCTGTGGTGGCCAGTGCGATCCTCTATGCTGTTGCATGCTGGGGGAGCAGGCTGAGGGTCGCAGATGCCAACAGACTTAATAAACTGATCCGTAAGGCCAGCAATGTTGTGGGGATGGAGCTGGACTCCCTCAAGGTGGTGTCGGAGAGGCGGATGCTGTCCAAGATAAAGACAATGTTGGATAACACCTCCCACCCACTCCATGACATGTTGGTCAGTCACAGGAGCTCGTTCAGTGAGAGACTGAGATTACCGAAAAGCACCACTGAACGACACAGGAAATCATTCCTGCCTGTGGCCATCTCCCTGTACAACGCATCCACTTAACACACTGTTTGCTGCTACAACTACACATGTTTCTTTTCCAAATATTTATTTATAAGTGACTTATGTATGTATGTATGTATATATATGTATATAGTGTACTATTCTTAGTTAGCGTATTGTCTGTCTTGTCTTAATGTTGGTTTAAAATGGAGCACTGTAACAAAAAATAATTTCCCCCAGGGATCAATAAAGTATTCTGATTCTGATTCTGATTCTGATTCAAAAGTTGTTAATATAGATGCCCACCCCCCTGCCAGTCTTCTTACCCGAGTCCGCAGACCTGTCGGCTCGATAGGCGGTGCGGCCTGCTAGATCAATAGCCGCATCGGGAATGGCGCTGTCCAGCCAGGTTTCAGTGAAAATCATGCACGAACAGTTATTAAAAGTCCGTCGAGTGGCGATCTGCAGTCGTATTTCATCCAGTTTGTAACGGATTGAACGGGCATTGGAGAGGAATATGGTCGGGAGTGGTGGTTTAAACGGACTAGTCTTTAGCCGTGCCCACAGGCCTCCCCGCCTGCCTCTCTTCTGCCTCCGCTCGCAACGTCTCCTCCTGCGGCTTGCTGTTGCGGGTAGCCCCGGGGGTTGCTTAACGATCTTCGGGGGGATGAGATACTCGGATGTTAGTTGAAGATCTCCACGGCTTAGTTGTAGTAGATCATCTCTGTTGTATTGAAGTAACCCCAGACTGTGTGAAATAATACCTAATACCACCAAAAGTGCAAAAGTGTAGGAGCTCCGGGCCGCTGCGTCTGTGCGCGCCGCCATAATGCACCATTATGCAGGGGCAGGGATAGTTCAGTAGGTAGAGTGGTGGCCCCATGATCGGAAGGTCGGGGGTTCGACTCCACTGAACGGCTACCCTGAGGTACCCCTGAGCAAGGTACCGTCCCTACACACTGCTCCCCGGGCGCTGCATTGGTGGCTGCCCACTGCTTCACTAGGTGAATGGGTTAAATGCAGAGGAACTATTTCCCCATGGGGACTAACACGCACACTTTACACTTTTATGACACAGGAAATAATTCCCTACGGTGACTTGCTCTCTTTAAAGTATAAGTACTATCTGCAATCGCTGTGCAGCCTTAATATTTGCAAATCCTAAAAAGAGTATGTCACAAAATCTGCATGACTTAGGGCACCAAAGTATTAACCATATACTTAATTTGTGCAGTATACTGTGAAATTTAGAATTAGATGTATTCATATCTATTACAGCTACTGTTATGGATGTGGATATTCTTCTGACCATGGCATGATGGCATGGCAAACAAGTAAGAAATTATGTACAAATGTATATTATCATCACTTACCATCACCACTAATACTCCACAGCTGAAGCCATCCTTCTGCACTGGATGGGTCAAGACACCTCCCTTCCATTTAATGTCCACCCATTCTGTTTTTGCGTGGCGGGTTCTCCTCATTTTTAAGTAATCACTGCACATTATTACAAAGCAGAATACAATTTGGTATATGTCATATTTCCTAATTTTAAAAAAAGATATTTTACAGAATTAAAGAGAATTTTATTAATTTTTTATTTATTTATTTTGTGGCCCGTCTTGTTTGGCTCTTTTGCCATCATAATTATTGTCTTAATAATTTGTTCACCTGATAATTTTTATTTAACCGTACTGATTTATTTTGCAAATGAGACCTAGCCAAGAGGATGCCAACAGAGAAACACGCATTGTGGGGCCAGGTACAAAAAGCTTCTACAAAAATGCAGCTGTAGTAAACTAACTTGTAAAGCCTATTTGCATATAACAAAATGTGTTGAAGCCTAAGTACCTGAATTTACGTGCAGCAAGTTTAGAGTCTTCCTCCTCTGATGAACTTGGGGAAGGATCAAGGAGATAAACAGTGTGATTCACTGCATTGATGAACTGTAGCAAAGATAAATCATTAAAACAATATTAATATATCGTCATTAAAAAATATACACAGGCTTTAAAGTAATAATCTTGTTGCTTACCAGACACTTCCAGTGTACATTTTTAATGTTAACAAACGTGACAATGGCCTGGTACTGATCGAAGTTTACCTGTCAGAAAACATTTATGTATTTCTTACAGTTTGTGGAATTCTATTAGCATTCAATCAGTAATTCTTTCTAAATGTATTTGAACATAATTATATGGACATTGGACAGTCATCTTACGTTCCGCAAGCTTTGGCGAGAAAGCTGTGTCCGATCACCAAAGAAAATCAAGCCCGCTGTGTAATGGTTCATAATGTAGATCCCCTTTTGCTCCTTTTTTGCCAGACAATGAAAAAGCCCTTCAATTACCTACGTAAAGAATTTTCATAAACACAAAGCTATGTAATTTATATAATTTAAATTGTGTTAATGATAAATAATTACATGATAATGTCCTTTTAATTGAATTACATTACACAGTCGAATTATTGTGGTTATGAGTGCTTAAATTAATCATTGATATACCTCGCCTGTTAGCCACAGGTGTGGTCGAAGGGTTCGCAGATCACGGTGGCAGATAATTATGGACGTACCATGGTTTGTTGAGGGAAGCACAGAAACCACAACCTCTGTGTCTCTTTTCTTCCACAAAGACAGGACCTCCTCATTAAAGAAAAACACACTTAACATACGATCTTACCAGCTATTGAACATGATTTTGTTATTTCTAACAAAGGTTTATGGACTGTTATTAACAATATGTCTTTGGAAAATTCATTCAAAATGTATCACTCCAAGTCTTGAATGGTAAATGAACTGGTTCTTATAAAGCGCTTTTCTACTCTTCTGAGCACTCAAAGCGATTTACACAACTTGTGCATTCACCCAAGCAGATTTTTCTAAGTGTGTTCTAAGTAACATTCACACACAATCGATGGATGCACTGGAGAGCAATTTATGGTTAGTATCTTGGATTTTTGGTATGCAGAGTTAATTTTCCCATACTCTAACTATGTTCCCGAATGCTTTTTCCCATTCAGTTTCTACTGAGGAAAAAATATTTATTTATTTAGTTATTCCCAAAATTTACCAAATAATCACTGCATTCATTTTGAATTTTGGTGCCTCCCACTTAAGTTAAGGTTACAACTAGTCAACCAAAATCCTGGATATTCACATCGAATGAGTTGAACATGAATATCAACATGTAAATAAATAAGATTTGCCCTTCATACACGTGTCCATGACTGATTACTGTGTCATGGAAAGGATCTTCTATGGAAAAAGAAGGCATTACTATTACTTTGATGAATCCTTTATGTTAGCAGTTGTCAATCCTACCTGGAATTCTGGAGTTTCCAAGGTAACATCCTCAACTCTACCAGTCTGCACAGGGGAACTCGGGGCCATAGAGGAAGCAACCTATATAAATATTGTGGACAAGAAACACAAAAAATGTTATGCAAAATATTGGTCTTTATATATGAACGATAAATTTCCCCAACATTTTATACCATCTTTGAAGATCTCCTGAAAGGAAATGGCTTGCGGAGTACTGTTACATATCTCCCCTTCTTTTTTTGGTGAGGTTCCTTCCATTTTTCTTCGTCCACTCTAAATTTCTGAACCAAAAATATGAGTCATTGAACATTGTTTAGGAATTACAAGTGAAATGCTGTGACAACATTTTCCTTAATTTACAATAAACCAAAACACACAAAAATGTCCAGTAAGACACACAGGTGCAACCAAGCTATAACGTCACAATGTGGGGCATCTCAATATCCCACCACATCAAGAAGACTTTTTTTTAATGTTCCATTTTGAAACGGCAAAGCATTGATGGACATCAGCCAGTCATTTTGCAAACCTTTCTTTGAAGCATTCTTTTTGAGTCTTTGTACTCCTTCAGCAGCGCTGTGTGACTGATTTGATACTGGACAACAAAGTCATCCAGCCTGGTGAGCCTTCCCGAACATAGACGGATATGTTTCAGATCCCACTGGCTCTTCTCCATTATCCCCTGTGTTTTATTATTCTCAGTAATATTCTGAAAAATCAAATTAAGAAATCATTAAATGTGATTTTTTTTAAAAAAGATACACATTGTTGTTGTGTGCAATGTTGTATGATCTGCAATACAGATGACTCCTCTGGACCTGCCGTTTCTCAATCACACCACACAAATATGTATATATACTAAAAATCATGTGTCTTACTTGTCTCTTGATCTTGCTTAAGGCATTGTATTTGTTGTGGTACTGCTCATACATTTTCCCAGTGCCATGTCTTCCAAGGTCACCTTTGGATTTTGAAGATTAGACTAATATTGATGTGTGTAATTTCATTTTATAAACTAATTACTTGTCTACTTTAAAATGGCTTACCTAACATTATTGCAGACCATAATCCAGAAAAAGGAAGAAGATATTTGCTAATGTGCTCCATGAGCCCCTTGCTGTATTAAGGGTTTGCCTCACCATCCATCTCCAATGATGTGTTGGAAATGAGCTTCTTAAAATGTCTCCCAAAGAGGTTGTTTCCCTTGACTCCCTAGCCAACAGACAAAACAGAATAATTATGTGATTTGAACATTGTGTGCACTCATCTTTCATATCTATAATCTAAAAACCCAACATTATGTTGTATAAAACATTTAAAATTACTCGTGAATTGTGATTATTATGCTATTCCAAAGTATTTAAAAAGATATATAAGAGGCAAAAGTTTAGCCTTTAGTTTTAATAAAAATTGACTTCAGTTTACCTTCAGGTCCTCATCAGCTTTTGAGTTTCTGTCATTGCCAGCAACACCAACATTGGCTTTCTGCATCAACAACTGAAGGTTGTGAAAATGTTTTTTGACATTCTCACCACTACACGGACTCCCAAAAACAACTGCAGCACTTTGAACCATGTCAGTGAGGTCTTTTAAGGAAGTTGCAGTAGTGAAGACTCCAAAAGTGTGCATTGCAAGATGGTAGTTCTTTGGTGCAGTAAACAGTAATAATGTTTTCCCAAATTGAAAAATGAAATGCCATGTCACATGTCACAATAAAAAAACAAACAAGTGAATACCGTATTAAAAGGACTACACTTACTACTTTTTACTCTTTGGCATTCTTCATAACATGACTAAGGCATCTGTGAAGAATTGGAACCTCGAAGTATTCCTTGTTTCCTTTCCCCGAAGCAATGTTATAATAATGATTTATTGTGTCAGAGAGATTTTTTTTGCAAAAGCTAAACAGATAGCTTGCATTAGGACCGTAGATCCATCACACATAAGCATTAAAGGTGAACGCATGGCTTTGCGCCCAAAGGCCCTTGCAACATCAGTCAGAAATGCTTCCAAAAAATATGTAATTGAGGCAGTGGTATGGTCACATGTTAAATATGTAGCCACTGGTAGGGGAGAGGATGTTTTCTGTGGATTTCTTACTACAAGTTCGTAAACATAGAAAGGAGGCGAACCCTTTCTTTTTTTTCATGATACTTCCTGTAGCATCCAAATAAAGTATGTCCTCCCAACAGCGGCTCTGGAAAATGTCAATGCTCCTGGAAGACCATAAAAAAACACCTTTTGAATGTAACATCACTTTCTGCAATACATCCTCTGGGTTGTTCTTCTTGTTTGCCACCATTAACTGGAGACTCATAATCTCATTATGATGAAGACGACTTTTCTTTCAGATTTCCAAGGCTATGTTTCTCAACACTTGAGGAGTTGGAACTTCATCTCTACACCCCGATTGCACAACATCATCATCCATTTTGCTCATTGTTTCCAGATACATGGCTCTAGGTAATTGCTTTTCCAATTCATGGCCAATTTTATCTCTCTTATGATCTCTTACAGGTCTTCTTCTTAGTTCATAGTGGTTGTGCACACACTCGAGACCTTGTAAATTGACTTTTGCCTTTAGATCGTCTTCATTATCTACAAGGAACAATATGGAAACACTGTCCGTATTCCGTCTGAAATCAGATTTGTCCACTGTAGTCCCTTGTATCCTCTTTTGGATCTCTTATTTTTTATATTAGTCCATTCTTTCCTTTTCAGGAAAAAAAAAATTGTTGCAAGTGGGACCCTGATTCTTATGAATCCATCATCAGATGAGTTGCTGTTAGGCTAAAAAAGAGGAAAAATTTATTTTGTGAGAAAACATTTTGTCCATGTTACATAACTACTGTAATATCAGTAAATATACTTGAAATACTTGTGTATTTTAAGTATATCAACAACCAGTGTTTCTAATATCAGAATATATAGCAAAAATTCATGTTGAGAAGTGTCATGAAATATAAATTTCATTCTATGTTACAACATTTGATAAAATTCTTTATTTAATTCTTTATTTAAATGTGGTGAATACTTGACAAACAAAGTAAAAAGAAAAAAACCAAAAAGACAATTATAAATTAAAGGGCCTTGGAGATGTCATTCAAACTAACACCATTGCACATCAAAACATAAATGTGAGTAACAGAAAGAATAAAAAAAACATTTCAGAATAATTCTAAGGTGGAATTACCCTGTGGAAAGAGGAATTTTCCATTTTAAAGCATTTTGAAATCACTGAAAGGTAGGTCAATTATGGACAATTTGAAAGGGCTTTTATTTTTGAAAGCAAAATCAGAATGACTTGATATTAATATGGTATCACTGTGGGGCTGTATACTGTTGATCTGTTTTGTTTTCCAAGATAAACAGATTCACCTATGTTACTTTTATGAAAATAGTTATATTTCATAACATTACAAATACAAAGAAAAGATTGTGTCATTAATATGTAAAGACAAGAAATCCACTTCAGTAAATTTTAATAAATAAAATCAGAATGACTTGATATTGATATGGTATCACCGTGGGGTTGTATGCTGTTGATATAAAGTGGAATTACCCTGTGGAAACAAGAATTTTTCATTTTAGAGCATTTTGAAATCACTGAAAGTTAGGTCAATTATGGACAATTTGAAAAGTCTTTTATTTTGGAAGGCATAATCAGAATGACTTGATATTGATATGGTATCACTGTGGGGCTGTATACTGTTGATCTAAGGTGGAATTACCCTGTGGAAACAGGAATTTCCCATTTTAGAGCATTTTGAAATCACTGAAAGGTAGGTCAATTATGGACAATTTGAAAGGGCTTTTATTTTTGAAAGCAAAATCAGAATGACTTGCTATTGATATGGTATCACTGTGGGGTTGTATACTGTTGATCTAAAGTGGAATTACCCTGTGGAAACAGGAATTTTCCATTTTAGAGCATTTTGAATCGTTAGAAGATTAAGTCAAATATCGGCAATTTCAAAGGGCCATTACTATGAAAAGCAAAATCAGACTGACTTGATATTGATATGGTATTACTGTGAAAAAGACTGCGGTTGGAAAGTGTTGATACAAAGTTCAAATAGTATTTGGAAATACGACTTTTGCTTTCAAGAGCATTTTAAGTCATTGAAAGAGTAGTTCAAAAATGAAGATTCACAGGGCTTTTACTTTGAAATCCAAATTAAGATGGCCTTGATAGTGACAGGGCACAATTAGGATACAAGGCTGTGTCATATAGATCATTCATTAGAGTTTGTAAAATAAAAAAAGCCTAAATTATATGTTATTATGTTCTTAACATATCTGCTAATTCACTCGAAGTTGGCTTTTATTTTGAAATCTGGTTTCCACATCCATTCCCGTAATACTTTGAATACACAGGGAACGTAAAACAAACTGGAGGCTGGCTTGACTGCAAGTCTCGAATTGGAGGCTGGCTTGACACCAGTAATACAAGCTAGCGTTTACACCGTAACTTTAAGCTAGCACCATAAAGATGGTAAAACACGTAATAATAAATGCATCTTAAAGCTGTTATATTAGCACTCTGTGTATTACTAAGATAACCACATTAACATTACTGACACTCGCTGACTTTTAATAGTCATTCTATAAATGCTGTCCGTTTAAATGGTCTTACCTGTACACACTGCATATCCACCGGATTCCAGCCAGAGTGGATTCTGGAGTCTTCCACGCTCCTGTTAGTGATCCTCCATCTGGATGGATGAGAACAACCTTCTGAACAATCTAGCAGGAGATGGCCTATATCTATGGGACTGATTTGTGCTAATAACGCCCATTGTATGGACTGATAACAGCCGAAGCGGGTGAATAAAGTCACCCAGTAGCTAGCTGTGCCATTACCCAGCATACATCACTCCCTCCATATATGCAATAAACGATACAAAAGTAATAGCCTATAATTGATATATCTGCTGTTTCTCAGGTAGTTGCTTACATTATATAATTTATTGTGTTCAGTATACGTCACTACAATGTGATTTGGAAAATGTCTAAATATACCGACAACAGGCACTTCCGCAGCAATCTCTTCAATCGGAGGACCCTTCACGTCAATTCCCGACGCGAGGGGGTACCCTGCACGTCCATAAGTAAAGCAGAGGGAGCCTGACCATGCGTCACACGTTTCACGAGTTGGGAGTGAGAACATGTTGTTTTATCACTGTGTAACTGAGATCAATTGAAAGCCTGCATGCGCTAGTACCTCTTGCCACAAGTTCAGAGAATCCTTTGCGGTTTTACCCCTGAATGATGTCACATTTTTGGTGGGCCGGTCTCTAGTCAAAATGCCCGGGCCGATTTTTTGTCCCAGTCCAGCCCTGTGTGTACTGCCTTTTGTTCCTGGAGAAGGTATTTAACTGAGAGCCATGCTAGGCTCAGGGAGACTCTGCTGACCGTCTGCCCCGCGGTCATGCAGGGACTTCATCAAGCTTGGTTGTCTGTTCTTTGTGTGTTTGATTAAAGAATGTTAGCTACCGCTCACCGCTCGTCTGCAGGCTTTATTTACATGGAAAACTTCCACAACAGGCAAAAAAAAAGCTTTTTGCTAAAACAAAAAGATTTAGAGCAGAAGTTTTTTGCACTGCATTTTAAAATGAAAACATATTGCATTTATTTAAAATTAAAGACAGAGCAGAAAGTGTGTTACTGTTTTACATCCACAGACACACAAGAAAAGAAGCAGGCAACATGAGGTCAAGTTATGGCAATTTTATTTGTGTATTTCAGTTTTTAAAAAACAAACAAACGTCCCAAGAAGAAGGATGGGGAGAAAGAAAGGTGGAGAGAGGAGGAAGAAACTATCGAGATGCTGCTGGGTCACTTCTTCCTCAGCAGTCTGCTCCAGAATCCCCTCCTGTCCTCGGCTTGCTTTTCTTTTGCCTTCAGTTCTTTTAAGGTTTTGTTGAGCTGCTCCTCGGCATCTTTAAATTTTTCTTCCAGCTGCTGTTTGGCCAGTTTCACTTTGTGTTTGAGGAGCTCTTTAGCTTCCTTTTTGTGCTTTCGTATTTCTTTAAGTGCGTCTTTGCAGTCTTTCTTGGTCACCCCAGAGCCGGTCATTTCTTTCTTTCTTTAAGTGTCATGGTCTCCGTGCCTGTCCGGCCGGCCCCACAAGGCTACATTTGCTGTTTCGGTTCTCTCTCCCTCTGCCTGGGTGGGGCTCACTGTGGGCTCCCGCCCTTCGCCCTGACGACAATCACCTGTCATCACCGGGAGCACTATTTGAGGCTGGAACACACATCCTCTCGTCGCTGGATGATTGTACTACTGACGTTAGTGTTCTCCCTGCCGTGTGAATGTGTGTGAGTGTGGGCAAGAAGACATGAGCGAGTGTGAGAGAGCTACCCTGTGATTCCCTGGAGTTTTGGATTCCCTTCACTGTATATATATTGTGCACTGGAACTGTAAATAAACTGTATTTTGGAGACATCTACCGCTCTGCGCTTGAGTCCCTACAACCAGATCGTGACATTAAGTGCGTCTTTGCAGTCTTTCTTGGTCACCGCATTTCTTTCTTCAATACCTTCACCTCAATTTTCTCTTCTGCAAGTTCTTCTTGCATTTTCATCAGTTCCTTCCTCATGTTTTGAGTGTAACTCTTTGTATCTTCCATTTCTTTCTTTGCTCCCTGTATTTTAATTTTCTCTTCCTCCAACACTTTTTGAGCTTCCAACAATTCTTTCTTCAAATTTTCAATCTCATTTTCTGCCTCGTGTTTACCTTTTTGTCTCCTCTTCAAGTTGTTGCTTCACATGCAGTAATTGCTTCCTTAGTGTTTCAGCTTCAGCCGTTACATTTGCAGCTTCTTGTGTTGCTAACTGCATTTTCCTTTTTTCCTCTTCAAAAGCTTCCTGCACCTCCTGTAATTCCTGCATCACATTTTCTGCCTCCTTCTTTGCAGTTTGAAATTTATTTTTGGCTTCTTGTGCTGTGCTTTTCTCTTCCTCCAATGCTTTTTGAGCTTCCAACAGTTCTTTCTTCATGTTTTCATTCTCGTTTTCTGCCTGTTGTTTTCCCATTTTCTCTCCTTTAAGTTTGAGACCCACATGCAATAATTCCTGCAATACTACTTCAGTTTCATCCATCTTCATCCGCTTTATCCGAGGCCGGGTCGCGGGGGCAGCAGCCTAAGCAAAGAGGCCCAGACCTCCCTCTCCCCAGCCACCTCCTCCAGCTTATCTGGGGGAAATACCAAGGCGTTCCCAGGCCAGCCGAGAGATATAATCACTCCAGCGTGTCCTGGGTCTGCCCCGGGGCCTCCTCCCGGTGGGACATGCCTGGAACACCTCACCCAGGAGGCGCCCAGGGGGCATCCTTGTCAGATGCCTGAACCACCTCAGCTGGCTCCTTTCGATGTGGAGCAGCAGCTGCTCTACTCTGAGCCCCTCCCGGATGGCCGAACTTCTCACCCTATCTCTAAGGGAGATAGGGTGAGACATTTCTGTCGCTTGTATCCGCGATCTTGTTCTTTCGGTCACTACCCACAGCTCGTGGCCATAAATTGAGAGTTTCGCTTTTACACGCAGCTCCCTCTTCACCACGACGGACCGGTGCAGCGTCCGCATTACTGCAGCTGCAGCCCCAATCCGTCTGTCGATCTCCGGCTCCCTTCTCCCATCACTCGCGAACAGGACCCCGAGATACTTGAACTCCTCCACTTGGGGCAGGAACTCATCCCCGACCCGGAGTGGGCACTCCACCCTTTTCCGGCTGAGAACCATGGCCTCAGATTTGGAGGTGCTGATCCTCATTCCCGCTGCTTCACACTCGGCTGCGAACCGTTCCAGTGCGAGCTGGAGGCCCTCACCCGATGAAGCCAACAGAACCACATCATCCGCAAAAAATCAGAGATGAGATTCTGAGGCCACCAAAGCTAAAGCCCTCCGCCACTTGGCTGCGCCTAGAAATCCTGTCCATAAAAATTATGAACAGAACCGGAGACAAAGGGCAGCCCTGGCGAAGCCCATCACCCACCGGGAACGAGTTCGACTTATTGCCGGCAATGCGAACCAAGCTCTTGCAACGGTTGTATAGGGATCGAATGGCCCGTAGCAATGGGCCAGACACCACATACTCCTGCAACACCTCCCACAGGACACCCCGAGGGGCACGGTCGAATGCCTTCTCCAAGTCCACAAAACACATGTAGACTGGTTGGGCAAACTCCCATGCACCCTCAAGTATCCTCGAGAGGATAAAGAGCTGGCCCAGTGTTCCGCGACCAGAACGAAAACCGCATTGTTCCTCCTGTATCTGAGGTTCGACTAGCGGATGAACTCTCCTTTCCAGCACCCTGGCATAGACTTTCCCAGGGAGGCTGAAACTTCAGTTTCAAACTGTGAATTTTTAGCTTCTCCTCTTGATTTTTCTGCCTCTTCTTTTAATTTGACATTTTCAGCCTGTATCATTTGAAATTGTTCTTGCAGGTTAATCAGCTGTACTGTATTGTATGGTGAAGCACTCGCCGATCCTCTTCTCGTTCTCCCTCGATTCATTTTGGCCTTTTAAACAAAGGAGCCAACGTATTGTAGAGGAGTGAAGTGAAGTTTTCGATGTTTCTTCGTCAGCTGTCGTTTGTCCTGCACAGAGATGCTGCTGTAGATGTGTCTCTAGCTGTGTCTGGATACAATGAAACATGCCGTAACTGAGTGCTTGTGTTGCACAGTTCTACTAAACATTCCATTTCATGCATGCTCCGCCCACATGGTCAGGAATGTCAGGTGCTGCATCACCAAATGCTGCTCCCGTTGCCTAGCAATAACAGCTGTTTACTTTTTGGGGTCTGGTTCATTGTTTAATAAAGAAAACATGTCCAAGTACTGGATGCTGAGGCTCAGCGCATATTCTAGCCTGCTGTGTGGGTGGGCAGCTAGAAATCACTGGTGGGCAATATGAGTGAGGAGAAAACTGGAGCAGCCAAGCAGGGAGCTGCAGGTTGCTGGTTTGAGTCTCTGTTCAGATGCTGGTGTCTCCTCTCTCTGAGATGTCTGCAAACAGTCCCAGATAAAACAATAAGGATAATAAACAAACACGTGACTGAAATAACAATTATGACTCTGATGTGTTTCATGTGTAGCAGGATGGCCTCTATACAGCAGTCGCTGCAAGCATCCACATCACCACACTTACGTTTCTTTAAGCAGGCGTGCTGGGCTCCTCCTAAGGAAAGTTTGAAACTTCATTTCCTTCATGCTGGTGAACTTTTTACCAAATATTTTCATCAAAGCTTCTCCATCACTGACAGGGATTGTTTGGATCTTCACACTCATCTCCACCAACCCTAAAAAATGAGTCTCACTTTGCTCATATAATGCCAGGAGTGTCTCCATATTTCACAAAAGTCTATGCAAACATGTAACAGTATCCCATATTCATATAAATATTATTGATATTATAACAAAAGCTATCACCAACACAATTGTCCCAAGTGCTTTTGTTTATTAGTTATTGCAAATGCTTGATTGCAGTTCTTGCTACATGACAAAACCACTTATTAGTTTTAGAAGGAAATGACTTTTTCTACATGAGGTAAAGTTGGAGCTGTTTCCCCAAACTAAATGAAATCATCATTTAAAAAACTACAATCTGTATTTACTCTGAACATCTGTGTTAACATTTGAAATTGGAAACATGTAAGTGTAACAAACATGTTAAAACATAAGAAATCAGGAAGGGGCATGTATAGGGATTTCTTTTACTTATGTATTAATCACATTATTTTATTGTATGATACCTTGGTGCCACTGGATTTTAACATGTCTCACACTCATACAGTAAGACAAATGGTGGGGGTCTAGTAAGGAAGTTGGGGGAAGCAGACAGCTCCACAGGAAGAGTCTTTTGTCTCTTTGTGGACTCTGGGGGGTAGCAAGGGAGTGTGAACCTTCTTCTTGTCCTTAGCGGGCGACCACCGGCGGTGGTCTGCCGCGCAACCAGTACGCTGCTGTAGGTGCCGCAGGTTCTTTTGCTTGACCAACGATTATCTTCCACGCTTTTTGATCTAAGGCGATGGTTCTTGCCTGCTCGAGGTCAAGTCGAAGAGCCTTCAAATCATCCTGGATTTGTTTCATCCTTGTCTTCTTTGGTGCATTTCGATGCACCCTCCAATCGGTGGGGCGGGTCAACCAGAGTAGGCCATGGGGGTAGCGGCTCGGGTCCATTTGACAAATGTGGCCAAACCAACGGAGTCGACGGCGCTGGATTAGGTCGCCGATCGTCGGTTGGCTGCCGCAGCTGGTGAGGATGGTGTCATTCGAATGACGGTCGCGAAGGGAAACGCCGAGCATGCATCTAAGGCAACGCATTTGGAAAGCTTTGAGCTTGCTCGGGTCGTGTTTGAGCATTGTCCACGTCCCTGCACTGTAAAGTAGAATGTTAGATTTGTATTGTTGATTGTCATTTATGCTTAGAAATATTTACTTATATATGCTTAGAGTTTTGTAATTAGTTGTAGATTGGTAGAGGTTTTGATCCTTGATAGTCTGCAAACTTTGTGTGTATTGGACAGCACTTTGGGAGCATGAGAGGTCATACCGTGTTTTATTGTTTTATGGTAGGATTAACGTAGTTGCGTCTGTTCTAGTCTAAGTGCTTTTCTGTTTAGATGACCTGCTGGACTTCCTTACCGGGGGGGTCTAGTCTACCCTCTTCCTGACCAAGGATGTTTGACCCTTTGATCAGCAGTCCACACACACACACACACACACACACACACACACACACACACACACACACACACACACACACACACACAGGCAAGGTACTCTTTGTGTGTATGTAGACGTCATATGTTAATGAACTTATGCATATTCATGTAACCTCAATAAAAGAACAGTGGTACGGGAGAACGGACGAGACCAACTGGAGTCAAGCGACTGTCCGGTTCTCTCCCGTGCACGAGAAACATGAAGAAGCTTGCCTACTTGTGTCTTGCTTTGCAGTGTAATTATATTGTCTTCAACGTTCCAGCGGATGGGTTCAAGCTACAAACCTATCATAGAATGAGCAGGATCAGGGTTCGGTAAAGGCGGATCTTTGTCGCTAATGAGATGTTCTTCTTCTTCCAGACGCACCAGCGCAGAGTCAGGACTTTGGTCTTCTCGGCGTTAACATTGAGACCGTACAGTTTGGAGTGCCGGGCGATGTCATAGAGGATGTGAGTTGCCTCGGTGTCATCTTCGGCAAAAATGGCGCTATCGTCAGCGAACATTAGATCGGTGATAAATTGATCGGTCGAGGCTTGGACTCTGTGGCGGCCCTCGAATGCTTTGCGCATTATCACATCGATGACGATGTTGAACAACAGCGGTGACACCACATCGCCCTGCCGGACCCCTGTCATGATGGGGAATTCATCGGACACTTCGTCATGAATACGTACCTGGCTGGTCGAGCCATCGTAGGCGGTTTGTAGTAGCTCGATGATCTTCACGGGTATGTGTTCGGCTGCCAAAGCCCTCCACAAGGCTGGCCGGTCGATGCAATCAAACGCAGACTTGAAATCAATGAAGATGATGACTGTTCGACGTCCGCATCTGATCCGTTCCTCCATGAGTCGACGTAGGGTGAAGATTGGGTTGCTGCAGCCTCGTCCGGGTCAGAACCCGGCCTGTTCTTCCCGGCTGGTCATCTCACAGTGCTTTTGAAGGCGTGATTGAATTGTTTTCATAAGGACCTTGCCGACGATGGACAGTAAGCTGATGCCGCGGTAGTTTTTACATTCTCGGTTGTCGCCTTTCTTTAGGATAGGAATGACAGCCGCCTTCTTCCAATTTGCTGGTATCACATTTGATGTCCAGATCAGTTTGAATAATGAGTGTAGACGTATGACGAGGACTTCTCCTCCAGCTTTGAGGGCTTCTGCTGCCACATGATCAGGGCCAGCGGCCTTGTTGTTCTTTAGCGAATGTATTGCGAGTTTGACTTCTTCTACCGTTGGTTCTGCATCAGACATCGGCACCGTAGGAGGGTCGATGATGGGCGGCGCTGCAGCCGGACCTTGGGGCGGATCGTGATTGTAGAGTTCATTGAAGTATTCTTTCCACCGTTGCAGGCGCTCCGCAGTTGACTTTACAAACGAGCCATCCACCTTCCTGATGTTATCATTCATCATCTTGCACTTGCCACTGAGACTACGTATGGTCTGGTACAACACCCTGTAGTCTTGTCGTTCGGCCGTATTTTCAAGTTCCTCAGTGACTTTGTTCCAGTACGCCTCACGGTCTGCTTTCATCTTCAGCCTCACCTCACGGTTTAGCCGATGATACTTTTCAAAGTTGGTTAGCTTGGCCTTCTTGCGTTCAAAGACCAAGTCAAGGCACTCGTCCGAGATCCACGGTTGTGTGCGACGCTGGGCGGGTGGGCACAGCGGCTTGGCGCAGTCCAAGATGGCTTTCGATATTGTTTGCTCTTCTTTGTTGGCATCGTCGCTCAGGGGGAGTAGGGCGAAGTGGTTCGATAATGCGATCTGGAATTCTTGACGGCGGTCATTGTTGTTGAGGTGATGCCAGCCCAGCCTGGGCGGCTTGGGTGTCGGCCTCTTCGCTCGTTGGAGCTTCAGGCGCACTCTGGCTTGGACAAGATAGTGATCAGAGCCGCAGTCGGGTCCGCGCATCGCCCGGACATCTTGCAAGGATGATCGGAACTGGGTGTTGAGCACATAGTCGAGTAGCGCTAAGTCGTTTCCTCTTGGGTTGCGCCATGTCAGACGGTGCTTGAGCGAGTGTTGGAATAGCGTGTTCCCGAGGACCAGTTTGTTGGTGGCGGCGAATGACAGCAATCGTAGCCCATTGTCGTTCATTTTTGCATGGCTGAACTTTCCCATCGTCGATTCCCAGCCAGTGCGGCCTTCTCCGATGTGGGCGTTTATGTCGCCGGCGATCATGATCATGCCGGTTTGAGGTAGGGAGTCCATGACGTCTTGCAGGCAATCATAGAAATCATCTTTAGTTGCGTCGGAGTTCATTTCGGTCGGTGCATAGACCGCGATGATATGTAGCTTGATTGTACCGTTGACAGTTAGGACAGCGATACGGTCAGATATAGGTTGGAAGGCCACGACGCTCACAGAGAACCGATGGTGTACCATGAAGCTGACTCCGGCTTCTCTTTTGTCGCCGCCCGAGTAATACAACATCATCTTTTTGTCCATGGCTGGCACTTCGACGGAGACAGTACCAGTTCCAGTCAGCCGAAGTTCCGATAGGGCCGTTATCGAGACGTTGAGTTTTGAAAGTTCACGGGCGATGATCTCCTTCTGCCCAACATGGTGACCAGTTCTGACATTTCATGCTGTAATGTTGATCGGCGTCTTGGGCGTGAGACGATGGAATTGATGGCCAGTAGTCCCACCAGCGCCCTGGGTCCCCAGCGCTGGCGCATCGGCTGCCCCGGATGCGGTAGCATTGGTTGATAAAGCTGATCGTTGAGATTCCATTGGTTTCAAGCCAAGTTTCCCCAATTAATCGGTTCTGGTCGCCTTGGCAGGGCGACCACCCTCCTTTCACAGCCGGGCTTGGGACCGTCCATGGCGGAGTTAGTGTTAACCTTAAATTGTGAAACAGCTGTGTACTGCCTTTTGTTCCTGGAGAAGGTATTTAACTGAGAGCCATGCTAGGCTCAGGGAGACTCTGCTGACCGTCTGTCCCGCGGTCATGCAGGGACTTCTGAAAAGATCTGAAAAGATGGCACCGGTGAGGTCGGCTGCCGTCATGACTGTTCCGACCACTTTTTCTTTGTCTTTGTTTTTTAAGTTAGTTTTCAGCATTTCTAAATCGGCAAAATCATCACCACTGGGTACATTAGGTATGACAGTGACACTCTTGTTTCTATTGGTATACAATGTACTCACAATTCGAAGTTTTTAACTCCGGATCCGAGCTGGCCGAGTGAGATCTTGAGGGAGAACAAAGGAAAGCGGCGGCGGCCTAGAGGGAAGCGAGCCGGCGTCAGGAACAGGCTGAGAGCTCGTGCACACCGCACACCTCTGCCTAGCATCCTGCTCGCCAACGTCCAGTCACTGGAGAACAAGCTTGACGACCTCAGGGCCAGGATAAAGTTCCAGAGAGACATTCGGGACTGCAATCTCCTCTGCTTCACAGAAACATGGCTGAACCCAGCGGTGCCGGACCACGCCATCCAGCCAGCCGAGTTCTTCTCGGTTCACCGTATGGACAGGACACGGGACTCGGGGAAGTCAAGGGGAGGCGGCGTGTGTTTAATGGTGAACAACAACTGGTGCAACAGTGCGAACGTTGTTCCTCTCACACGCTCCTGCACACCAAATCTGGAACTACTGTCCATCATGTGTCGTCCTTTTTATCTACTTCGGGAATTTACATCGGTCATTGTAAGTGCCATTTATATTCCACCACAAGCGGACACGGTCACCACCTTATGCGAGCTGCATGAGGCACTCACACAGCACCAGACACAACACCGGGACGCTGCGCTTATTGTGACGGGGGACTATAATAGCGCCAACCTCAAACGCGCAGCGCCGAACTTTTATCAACACATCACCTGCCCCACCAGAGGTGAAAGGACACTGGACCACTGCTACACTGCGGTCAAGGACGGCTACAAGGCACAATCCCGCCCTCCTTTTGGCAAATCTGATCACGCCGCCATCTTCCTCATCCCAAAATACAAACAAAGGCTGAAACAGGAAGTTCCGGTTCAGAGGAAGGTCGCGCGCTGGACGGATCAATTGGTGGCCGCGTTACAGGACGCACTCGATGACGCAGACTGGGGCATGTTCAGAAACAGCTCCGATGATGATGTCAACGTGTTTACGGAAGCGGTTGTGGGATTCATCGGGAAACTAGTGGATGATACCGTGGAGACAAAGACTATCACAACGTTTCCCAACCAGAAGCCGTGGGTGGATAAAACCATCCGCGACGCTCTGAGATCCCGCACCGCTGCCTACAACACGGGACTCACGACGGGGGACATGGACCCGTACAAAGCCGCGTCATATAACGTGCTGAGGGCGGTGAAAGAGGCGAAGCAGGAAACTAGAGTCACAACTCCAACAGAGTGACTCTAGGAGCCTGTGGCGGGGACTAAGGACAATAACGGACTATAAAGCACCAACAACCGGTATGACGAACGTGGCCGTGACTCTGGCAGACGAGCTGAACACTTTCTATGCTCGCTTCGAGGCTGCAGCTAAGGACTCCAACGATGCTAATGCTAGCGGCGCTAACGGCTGCAGACAGGAAGATACTGCCAGCACCGGAAACGTGCTCGTCATCTCCGAGCATGAAGTAAGGAGAGCCTTCAAGAGAGTGAACACCAGGAAAGCAGCAGGGCCAGACGGCATCCCAGGTCGTATCCTAAGAGACTGCGCATACCAGCTAGCTCCTGTGTTCACTGAGATATTCAACATCTCTTTATCTCAGTCGGTGATCCCCACATGCTTCAAAGAGTCCATCATTGTCCCTGTCCCGAAGAAACCCCACCCTGCTTCTCTCAATGACTATCGCCCTGTAGCCCTCACCTCAGTAGTGATGAAGTGCTTTGAACGCCTGGTCAGAGACTTCATCATTTCTTCACTACCAGACACACTGGACCCACTACAGTTCGCTTACCGTCCAAATCGTTCCACAGACGATGCCATCTCTCATCTCCTCCACACATCACTCACTCACTTGGACACTAGAAGGGGGAATTATGTTAAAATGCTCTTCATAGACTACAGCTCTGCATTTAACACCATAATTCCCTCCACACTCACCACCAAGCTGGAGCATCTGGGACTCAGCTCATCTATGTGTCAGTGGATCTCCAACTTCCTAACTGGCAGACCACAGGCAGTAAGGATGGGCAGACATGTCTCAGCCTCCACCACTCTCAGCACTGGAGCCCCCCAGGGGTGTGTTCTGAGCCCCCTGCTGTACTCTCTGTACACATATGACTGCGTGGCCACTACCAGCTCCACCACCATCATCAAGTTTGCTGATGACACCGTCGTGGTGGGCCTGATCTCTGATAACGACGAGAGGGCCTACCTGAAGGAGATTAGGAATCTGGAAAACTGGTGCCAGAGGAACAACCTCCTTCTAAACGTCAGTAAGACAAAGGAGCTGATAGTGGACTTCAGCACTAAGCAGGAGAGGAACTACCAGACCCCCGTCATCAACGAGTGCCCAGTGGAGAGAGTGGACAGCTTCAAATACCTCGGAGTTCACATCACGCAGGACCTGTCATGGTCCTGTCACATCAACACCGTGGTGAAAAAGGCCCGTCAGCGTCTCTACCACCTCAGACGCTTGAGAGACTTCCAACTGCCCTCCAAGGTGCTCAGGAACTTTTACTCGTGCACCATAGAGAGCATCCTGACGGGAAACATCTTAACCTGGTTCGGGAACAGCACCATGCAGGACAGACGAGCTCTACAGAGGGTTGTGCGATCAGCTGAGCGCACCATCCGCTCCGAGCTCCCTGACCTGCACTCAATCTACAGCAGGCGGTGCTGGACCAAGGCCAGGAAGATGGTGAAGGACCTCAGCCATCCCAACAACAGACTGTTCTCTCTGTTGAGGTCAGGAAAGCGATTCCGCTCCCTGAAGACCAACACAGAGAGACTGAGGAGGAGCTTCTTCCCGCAGGCGATACGGTCTCTCAATCACACCACCACACAGTACTGACCCACACATATAGTTCTTACACACACACTGGACATTCTTGACTTTGTTTTCACTTCATCACTTAAATCACGCTGCTGTTATTGTGTATATATTTATTTATATTTCTTCATACATTCTTATATAGTTCTATATTGTGTATTTTGTTGTACAGTTATTTTATTTTCAACTTTAATTTATATATTTTATCTTATTCTCCGAGTTAAATTTACCCTTCATTCTAATTTGTGTTGTACAGTTATTTCATTTTTAACCTTAATTTATATTTTATTCCTTCCTGGTTAAATTTACCCTTTTTAATTTTTCATATTTATTTCCTATCTTATTCATAGCCTTTTCCTTTTTTGTTTTCTTTAGGTCACGAGCAGTTGTCTAAGCATTTCACTGCATATCGTACTGTGTATGACTGTGTACGTGACAAATAAAATTTGAATTTGAATTTTCATCAAGCTTGGTTGTCTGTTCTTTGTGTGTTTGATTAAAGAATGTTAGCTACCGCTCACCGCTCGTCTGCAGGCTTTATTTAATGGAAAACTTCCACAACAGGCAAAAAAAAGCTTTTTGCTAAAAAAAAGATTTAGAGCAGAAGTTTTTTGCACTGCATTTTAAAATGAAAACATATTGCATTTATTTAAAATTAAAGACACAGAGCAGAAAGTGTGTTACTGTTTTACATCCACAGACACACAAGAAAAGAAGCAGGCAACATGAGGTCAAGTAATGGCAATTTTATTTGTGTATTTCAGTACATGTATTTAGAGTTTTTAAAAAACAAACAACCATCCCAAGAAGAAGGATGGGGAGAAAGAAAGGTGGAGAGAGGAGGAAGAAACTATCGAGATGCTGCTGGGTCAGTTCTTTCTCAGCAGTCTGCTCCAGAATCCCCTCCTGTCCTCGGCTTGCTTTTCTTTTGCCTTCAGTTCTTTTAAGGTTTTGTTGAGCTGCTCCTCGGCATCTTTAAATTTTTCTTTCAGCTGCTGTTTGGCCAGTTTCACTTTGTGTTTGAGGAGCTCTTTAGCTTCCTTTTTGTGCTTTCGTATTTCTTTAAGTGCGTCTTTGCAGTCTTTCTTGGTCACCACAGAGCCAGTCATGTCTTTCTTGAATGCCTTCACCTCAATTTTCTCTTCTGCAAGTTCTTCTTGCACTTTCATCAGTTCCTTCTTCATGTTTTGAGTGTAACACAACTTTTTTCTTGAGAACTGAGACCTGACAGTTTTTTTGTCTGATACCTGACAAATTTTTTCTTGAGACCTGACGATGTCCTAAAATGTACACCGTATGAATGAGGTCTTCTGCTGCTCTCCTCGGTGTCTGTTCACAGTTTATTGTGAACACGTTGAGAGAAGAGTGAGAGAGTGTTTGGAGAAAAACACCAACTAATCATTAGCTCAGCATGCTGGGAGAAGTTGGAGCAGAAAAGTCTTTTCACTGATAAAAGCTCATTGATCAATGACCATCAGTACCTTTCACGAACAGTTTGGGGAATGGCTGCAATCACAGCATTTGTCAAATAGCTGGTTGTTGATCAATGGTCATGAGAATTTGCATATTAATGATGAAGGAACTGACCTCCCAGCCCATTGTTCCTTCAGTGGTGCTAGTTTCAGTCATTATATAAATGTAGTGTTTATAAGGTTGGAGTCAGCTGAGACTGAAGAAGTCACCTGGATGAGTGATGAACATTTCTCCCACTGAAAACGTCCAGATGAACAGAATCAAACTTTGGGGGATGGTGGAGTTTGGAGAGAGGCATCATGGGGGCTGGAGAGACTTGTGAAGTGGTGATCAGGTATGGGCCCCTGTTATTATGAATGGTGGGGGGCTGAAGGAGTTGAAAGTGTGGGGTGGGGGAGTAACAGGTCTGTCCCTGTTTGTGGAAACCACAGGAGGAGCTGTTCAGGCTGTTGCTGGGTGTGAATTGTTGATGGAGTCTTTAAACTTGTAGTTGCTGTTTTCCAGACTGAAGCAGAGTCGTTAGCTGAAAACTGGTTTTAGAGGTTCACTCAGGACACCTTCTCAGGCTCTTACAGCCTTACCTGTATCACAACAAAGTGTATAAACCCCAATCCACCTTTAACATGGTCCTTCTCCCAAACCTTCAAATAGGACTTTCTGGCCCTGTCATAGTAAAGGGCTGCTTAGAATATTAGAGCCAATGTCACAAAGTTCCTCCTGAAGTATAAGTGAATGAGAGAGTTTCCTCACTTTGCAGCACAACACGTCTCACAAGATTTCTACAACTAATCAGAGTGAAATTTGTACTTTGTGTTGTCAGATGACCATATGAGACACTTTGACTCTTCGGTGCAGTGTGGAGCCTAACAAAGATCTGTTTTGTGTCCCAGCTGATCAGCAGGAGGAGAAGAGTCTGACGGAGCAGCAGAGGAACATTTTCAGCCATCTGGACTCAGCTGAGTCACTACAGAGGAAACAATGAGCTCAACACAGGAGGTGAGGAAAATATCACAGTTTCACCAAATAATCAGTCACGTCTAAAACTCTCATCCTTCCAACCTGTTATATGACTGTGTTGTATTTTATTGTATGCTATGTTTTTATTTTATATCTATTATGTTTACAAACATCAAGAAGTCCCAAGCAAAGGGAGACCACACCATAGCACATGTTTACATAAGATAAGATAAGATAACCTTTATTAGTCCCACACGTGGGAAATTTGTTTTGTCACAGCAGGAAGTGGACAGTGCAAAAGTTATGACGCAAAAATTAGAAAAATACAACGATGCCAGAAAAGATTATTGCACATTAGTGTTATTGCACATTAGTGGATGTGTGTGTTTGATCAGTTAAAGTCTTTGTTGTGGAGTCTGACAGCAGTGGGGAAGAAAGACCTGCGAAATCTCTCCGTCCCACACCGTGGGTGCAGCAGTCTCCCACTGAAGGAGCTGCTCAGTGCTGTCAGAGTCTGCTGCATGGGCTGGGAGATGTTGTCCAACGGGGATGACAGCTTAGCCACCATTCTCCTGTCACTCACCACCTCCACTGGGTCCAGAGGGCGTCCTAGAACAGAGCTGGCCCTTCGGATCAGCCTGTTCAGTCTCTTCCTGTCCCCAGCAGAGATGCTGCCACCCCAGCCGACCACGCCATAAAAGATAGCAGAGGCCACCACAGAGTCATAGAAGGTCTTCAGGAGTGGGCCCTCCACCCCAAAAGACCTGAGTCTCTGAAGCAGGTACAGCCTGCTCTGCCCTTTCCTGTAGAGGGCGTCTGAGTTATGAGTCTAGTCCAGTTTATTGTTCAGATGAACACCAAGGTACCTGTAGCTGTTCACAGCCTCAATGTCCATACCTTGGATGTTCAGTGGTTGCAGTGGAAGATGCTTGTGCCTGTGGAAGTCTACCACCATAAGGATATTCATCAAAATTATTTATTCATCAAATTTCAAAACTTTTTTAATCACACAAAAAATACATGTGCAAAGCACCACAACAGCAGCCCGATATCAGACAGAACTGTCACATGATATTAAACATAATGAAGCGCTTCATTATAGTTTGTAGATTCAAGCTGCGCTTCATATTTTGACCAGCAGATGTCACCAAAGAGGACTGTGTTGAAAAATAATGACAGTTTTTTCCACGACTACATTTCACTGGGGGAGGGTTTTGATTATTGATTAAAATCGATTCTAGGTTGGATAACGTGATATTTATCCATTAAAATCCTGAAACGATTTTTAAATATGAATAAATTTTGCCTGAAACGCCAGAATCTCAGGTTAAACTTCAGAAAATTTCAACAACCACCAAACAGCTAAAACAGTAAATGAGAGCAGTTACACGGATTCTGCACAAAGACGTAAACAAAGACGCCGGGGCTGAAAGCCGGCAGCTCACTGATTCTGATGCGTCGGCGGGTCCGCCTCTTATGTTTACATATTTTTTGGTGCTAGATTCTGAAGTTGCAGGTTTTGTCACTCTCCAAACATAATTGACTGAACCAGCAGCAAAAGAAGACTGTTGTTTACAGCGCTGTCAGGCGCTGTTTCTTTTTTGTTTTTTTGTTTCTTTTTTTTCCCTTTCAGCAACAAAACCTCATTTCTGCTGTTCAATACAGAATAAATGTAAACTTTAAAATTATGCAAAACGTTTAGCTGTTTTTCTAATAAACCCTCTGTAACTTTGCTCTGCTTCACTTCAGCAGCATCAGGTAATGTTCATATGTTGATTCATGGTTTTCTTTCGTGTTTGATCCACTGCAGAATATTTTTATACTCAGACCAGGAAAATCATTTTTTTCTGTTTTATCCTCAGTTACTTTGACTCACAAGTGTCAGCTTTCGTTTTAGAAATATAAAATATGGATATGTACTCATAGGTAGTGATCAGAATGCTAATATTTCTGATTGTCTGATGCAAAATTTCCCCGAATCGAAATCAGTGACGATGCCCAGCCCTACATTTCACTCACTGCTTGTGTTTGTATATCTGTCACTGCAGGACCAATATGGAGCGAGAAGTCAGCACTCTCAGGAGGCCGACAAACCTCACAGAACAAAGGGGAAGAAGAAATACACCTGTGACGAATGTGGGAAAGATTTTCCCTGGGCGCGTTCCCTAAAAAGACACCAACTCGTCCACAGTGGAGAGAGACCGTTCAGCTGTGACGACTGTGGAAAGTCTTTTACCCAGTCTGGAAGCTTAAAAACACACCAGTTCCTCCACGGTGGAGTTAAAGTGTACAGCTGTGAAGAGTGTGGGAAGGATTTTCTTAAGGATTCACTACAAATCCATGAGGTCATCCACACTGGAGAGAGACCGTTCAGCTGTGACTTGTGTGGAAAGTCTTTTTCCTGGAAGAAAGCCCTAAAAACACACCAACTCATCCACAGTGGAGTTAAAGCGTACAGCTGTGATCAGTGTGGCAGAGCTTTTACTCACAGTAGCAGCTTACGGAGTCATTTAGTTACTGTTAAGGTTCAAAATATTGGGGATGGAGACAAGAGAAAAACCACAATAACAACACTGGTCCGGTCGGGTTGAGTCAAACGATGATTTTAATGATCACACGCGTGGGAGATGGACACTGATGCAGACAGCCTCAGATCTCAAAATGGTGGAGCATTGCTCAAACTCTTATAGCCTCTGGTGTCTCCACCTTATCATAAAAGCCTAAACATTCACATGCTTTCTCTCACACAGCGCCTAAGCTACGACCTTGGCTCCCCGTTTATCTGTTCCTGCTGAGATGGGGCAGAAAACTCCAGTATGTTCTGTTCTCTTCTAATCAGACAAATAAGGCAATGACTTTCTGCAAACAGTATTTCTTATAACTCAGCAGTATAATGCATCATAAACAATATCATTCATTCACAATAAATCAGCAGTCTACTTTAATGCAAATCAGTTTAACTAATGCAATAGTTATCAGCTTCTTCTAATTCAGGAGAATAATGCAAACTAAAACTACATAATAATTCACAATCTTTAATTAGGGGTATAACATGGCATAAAATAATATTATAATCTAACAATTCCCCCTGATGAGGTCATTAGAATAATGAGCTCACCAACACCCTTCAATTCAGTGTGGCCGGGTTCATCTCTTCTCGCTCCTGAGGTTCTTTGTCCCCCTGAGGGGCGAACCATATGTGGGATGACCTCTATGTTTGCGCAGTTCAGATGTAAGAAAAACTATTATTCCAACAATAGCAGGTACAGATGACACTCCCCAGGTCTCCCACAGCTTTATTTTGGTGCTACCTTATACCCTTCAGACGTACTCAGACTAGAACCTCTGTCCAAGGAGCTTTTAGCCTTTCTTTTATTGCTGCAGCTACCAGTGTCGTCCAGTTGGGTGATCCCCTGCTCTTCATTCTTCAACCTCAGGGGTTAGACAACCCTTCAGTCGTGGCACAGATCAGGGGATTATTCTGCCCCGATTTCAAACAACGATCTGTGTATCCTCCAGAAAAAGGAACAGGAAGGTGTTCCCCTTTTTGCCCAAAAGCCTCTCGAACTTCGTTGGTCTGGTGTTCCCGGATATCCGCCAACCCCTTCATGGTTATTGCTGTGTTTATGGGATCCATCCTTTTGTGGTGACTAGCTGGAGCCCAAACGCCATGACCCTTGGACCCAGTTGATGTCTCGGCAGTCACTGTGTCTGTCTCTGCTGCGGAGGATCCTCGCATCTCTGTGACCTCGTCTGGTGTCTGTTCCTTTCCCTGTAAGAGACAGAAAACCAAAACACCTCTCTTCCTACCCCTAATAATCTAATGTTGTTATCTACTGACCTTCTAGTGATTCAGAATTGGTCTAAAACATTCAGAATGTCCCAGGGACTTATTCTAATCATATCCTATGTGTGTGTAAGCGTGTTTGCATTTAGCCCTCTGCACTCAAAGTCAATACCTGCAATATATCAGTCCGGACCATCACGCCGAACGAAGCTTATGACCTTCAAAAGACCAAGTGCCAACTCATTATAAGCACATTTGCAAAGTGTGTCTGAAAATTATTGAAACCCCTCTTTTTAACAAAAGACCAAGAAATCAACAAATCTTCTAAACGCTACTCAGTTCATTTCAATGATTAATGATTAAACATGAAAGTGATGGTTTATGCTTTTTCACTGATTCTCTAAAAGGTCCAGAAACTTCTCGGACCGCTATTAGCTTAAGCTTTACCATACCTAAGGTATTAAAAACACAAATGGAATTATAAAATGTTCAAATAATCCTTGTTTGATGTTAAAGCTCAACTCCCCCCCCCCCCCCCCCCCCCCCCCCCTTTGTTGACACATTCCAATGTATCAAATCAACAGAGCTAGAACATTCAAAAAAAGTTAGGCAGCTACAAAGTTTCCCAGACTCTTAAGGTGATCTGCGTGTAATGTTCTGACTCAGGTATTTAATATTTTAATAAATGTCGTTTAATTAACTGCCACTATTTAAACTAACCTTAAAGACATAATTGAAGAAAAGATTACAAAGAATAACACGATATCAGTGTTTTGTAAGCGCGTGCAGCCCTCTATGCTTGAAGCCTTTTCCCTCAATAGATCAGTCAGACATCCGCGCTGACCGTAGCTTTTAACTCTTATTAACTTGAGCACAACTCTACAATGAGCAACAAGTTGCAGTATGTATAAAAATGATCATGGTTACACCTGCAATGAAAAATTATATCATTATCCTAACACCTGTAAATAGAAGATTCATCAGAGGTTATAACAATCACAGGAACACAGATGTTAGTATAAGGTCAAAAGCTTCAATATATGATCATCGATGCAATGCTTGTTGCATGATTCTCATACAATAATAATGCTGATATTAAAATAACAGTAAAACCCCCTTATATCCCGTTTCACTTGACCCATAAACGTTTATAAATGCCTCTTTTATTTTTAATTGTATTTCCCCCTGTTCTCCCCTTACTGACCACAGCAGGGGGATCTTAGTTTTAAATCAGCCATGAATCCAGCTCACCTGATTCATCAGTGAGCTCCACCGTCACTGGCGTCTGACAGGGTGGCGCTGCATACTCTTCCTTTAATGTCACTATGTTCAACCTGTTAATTAGAGTGTTTAAACCTGAAGTCGACTACGTCCACAACAAGTCAATACAGCTGTAAATGTGGCCAATTACCAATCTATTACCAATCAATAACAACAGATAACTTCTATTTTATGCATGCTTTTAATCAACCACTCACCCAGAGGATCTCCAATCCCAGGAAATTCCTTCTCCTCCTTTAATGAGTCTGTCCTCCTTCCATGCCCTGGTAACTGGTCCATCCAGAGCCACATGATCTCAAATATACATACAACAAGCCAAACCACACCTTGGTCACACCAACCCTCTCCCGCCCCGAAGATGTCCAATGCCATCCTAGTATGGACTGAAAGTGGCTTTAACGCTGACTGTTCCGACAATCCATCTTATACATTTCCTGGTCAGATTTACCAATCTCTGCACCAGGGTTTTAAACGTTTCGCCATTTTCATTAGATGTTATTTTTATTTAGTTTCGACTCCAGATTTTCTATTTTTTTTTTTTTTTTTTTTACCAGTTGGAATCAGTTTTTACCAATTCTTTGCTAGTTTAGTCTAGTTTTTATTTTCTGAAACTCCTTAGTTTCAGTTTAGTTTTAGTTGTGTTTTGCAAAAATTAAGTGTAACAAAATCTCAGTTCCATCATATCAATCATGCTCTCCTGGTTATCCTTGGGTGTTGAGACTAATCACTATTAACTCTTGCCGCACCAAGTGTTCCTAATTTTGGTTGAAGTGAATTGATAACCTTTTTGAAGGCGATTGTTTCACACATTTGTTTAGATGTCCCAGTCCTGTTGTCTCGGGATACATCACGCTGCCTTATCTGGGGTTAGCTGTTTTCGGGGGATGCGGGTTGAGTGGGGGAGCTCTTCAAGGAGGGGGAGTGTGCTCCCCCTGATGAGGTCTTCTAGGTAAGCTAGGTTAAACTTCTTGTGTGAGCTTTTCAAGTGCACTTTAAGGTTTGTGGGATTTTTCGTGTCATAAATGTCCCTCATAACCCCCTGATGGCCCAGTAATTCATTTTTGCGCACTGTAGTACACATTTAGTTTTTGCTTGTAGCTCACATACTCTACTTGCCACTCCTCTAAGTCCTGATTTTTCTTAGCGAGGACAACAGTACCTTTAAAATTATATCACGTGTGGGGGTGTGGCCTTGCCAATTGTTTTTCCCACCTTTTCAAAATGGCTGGCGTGCCCACAAGCACATTTTATGGAAGAAAGAAAGGTAAGCTTGATATTTACATTTAAAATGTTTTGTTAAACTCAGATTTTTATTTTATTCAAAAAATAAACATCTAGTAAATAATTTGAGGGGTCTTTAAGAATTAGGCTTATTTAGTTTCACAGAGAACATGACTAATTTATTAATGTGCTCTACACATTGGCACTTTATACTTATATTTATTACACTTTTTCCTAATAGACAACTTTTGACAAAGGCGGAGAAAATTCTTAACAGAATTATTGAGGGAGATTCAAACATAGATTTTTCAGAGGATGAGAGTCATGTGAGCCAGATAGGAGAGGGTGAGAACCCAGGAGGAGCCACACAAAGATTATTGAGATGCAGTGGCAGATGTAATAGAGAAAAACACAGGGCCACCTGAAATCTGTCATCCTACCTGGTGCAAAACCAACATATAGGAGAATCTGGAATTTTGATTTTGAGTTAAAAATAAAATATGGGTAAAATGCAGAAATGTTTTAGAATAGAATAGAATAGAATACTTTTATTTGTCAATTTCTTCAAATGTACTTGCCATACAAAGGAATTGAAATTACGTTTCACACTGTCCCATGCTTATACATTGACAACAATAAGGTGCAGATGCACAACAAAAAAACAGCCCTAACAATAAGGTAATAAATAGTAATATAATAATATAAATAGTGCTAAAAGAAATACTAAAAAAATATATATATATATTAAAAATATATAGCAGCAGGTGTGTGCAATTGCCATGCAGAGGTAGTTATTTCGGTCAGGAATGTTTACCAGTTCTTGTTTTCCAGTAAGGTAAAAAAATAAGAGTCGCAATTATAGTTGAATCCATGACACCTAATTGTTTCTACAAGATCACGTCGTTGCTAAAAGTTATCAGTTTACCAGTTAAAGTTACCCACTCTGGAATTAAGGCATACAGCTGTGACATTTTGGAAAAACTTTCAGCCATGTAGGGTACAGAAATACACACCTACGCATTCACACCAGACATGATGTGTACAGCTGTGATCAGTGTGGTAAACTATGTTTAACAAGCACAGAGTTACGATGTCACATGTTTACCCACTCTGAGGAGAGACTTTATAAATGTGACCTGTGTGAGAAGACTTTTTAAATCTCCACGTTACCTGAGACGACACCAACAGATCCACACTAGAAAGACTTTCCAAGTGCAGTTGCTGTGAGGTATTTTTACTTTTATCTTGTGATTTTAGTCTGACTGTCTGAAACAACGGTTAGCAACATGTTAGCATTTCTGCTGCATGGAAAAGCAGCTCTGAGTGATTATTCAGATTTGAATTACAGTATTTTAGTGGTAGCAGTTGAGAATTACATTAATGTTATTGCAGTATTGTTTCTGTTATAGTTTTTGCAACACATTAAGCTGAGTATTATAAAGCAAACAGTAAATGGATGTTATTTTATGTCTTGTCTTTTCTTAGTCCTGGATGTTGACACAGATGATGTTTTGTTTTTTGTTTTTCAGGCGACGTTCGTGATAAAAATGTTGAAGGACTGACTTACACTGTCTTTGTGTCTTTGTTTAGAAGCAGAGCGACACAGTTGGATCCAGTTCTCAACCCTGTCATCTCTGTTGTGGTGGGAAACACTTTCATTGTGACCTTTGTGGGAAAAGTTTCAGATATCAAATCACCCTAAAAATATATCAACGTAGACACACTGGAGACAAAATGAACTACTGCAAAGAATATGCTAGAGGCTTCCCCACAACAAGTGAGTTAAAACAACATGAACTTATTCACAGTGGGGTCAAAAAGCATCTCTGTGATCAGTGTGGGTCATCCTTCACCACTGCAAGTCAACTTAAAAAAGACAAATAAATCCACACAGGAGAGAAACCATACAAGTTGATAGAGGATTTTTATGAAATACAAATCATTAAGTATAATCAAGTAAAATCAAGTGTGCCTTATAATCAAGTGTTCATATATTTTCACATAACCAAGCCTATTTTTAAACAAAACACAATGCATTCCTTACTTCAGTGTTTGAGATGTTTGACAAGACAGGATATACATGCATTCTTTACTTCAGTGTCTGTGATGTCAGATAAGCATGAATACTGCTGTGTCGTTATTTTCAGTTTGTGTGCAGAAGTTAGATAGCTGACACAATGCCTAAAACTCTCCCCTTTCCGTTAAAAGAGGAAGTACTATGTAACCCATTTTGAACTATAAATAAAGCAAGCAGCCTGTGCTCGAGGTGTGTGATTTTGCTGAGAGGCACACACCCGTGCGCATGTCTTAAAACTCTCTGAGTCGGTCTGCAGTGTCTTATTTCTCTTACTTGTGTTTGAACAAATGTCTTAACCCCTGACACAAGTGCAGACACTGTGACAAAAGCTTCTCATAATCAGGTAATTGTAACTATCATCTTTGCAAGCTCCTTTGACAACTATCATGAACGTACACACGTGAAAGGAAACTACAGCTGTGACCAGTGTGACAAGAGCTTCAGGAATTTCAGTTCATACTCCGAACACAAACGATCCCACGTTACTAATAAACTGTTTCACTGTTACCAATGTGCCAAAACATTCATTTCGTTATCTGCTCTGTGCAAACAGCGTGATCATCCAGGACTGAAATCACTCCCATCTCTGGATCACGGTAAAGCTGCAGAGACAGAAAGATCCTCGTCTGGTTTCAGGGTCAGACTTAAACCCTTGAGATCAGGCTCCACAGAGTTCAGGTGGAGTCTTCTGTAAAGATCTGATGAGGCAGCTATGAATGAAAATGTGCCTCTCGTTACATTTTAAGCTTTCTAAACTGTTCTACTGTAGTTGAACCAAAAAAATCTGTTTCCTCTTATTATGTTTTTATTGAATGTATTTTGATCCATGTGTTCTGCAGATATTTTTTGTTGGGTTGTTTTTGTTCAGGTTGTTTGTGTTATGAAATCCTTTAACAGTTAAACCAAAATTTTAAATGTTAAATAAAGAAATAGTTTAATGACTATAAGTGTGATCCATGATGTCATTTCCTGTATATCAAACCAAAAACTGAAGTGACAAATGTTCTCAGTGACACAGATGGAGGTTTATCAGAGGAGGAGACTTGGCTGTTCTCTAACTGAACAGGGTTCCTGCAGCTTACTGAAAATCCTGACCTGAAATTCATGAAAAAATAAGATCTATAAAATCTTTTAGATTTTAATATAGTTGCTGTAGGTATTAAAAATTCTGATTTGTGTTTGAGATATAAAAAAGATTAATTTTGGAAAATAATCATTTAAAGTTGTGGTTTGACTTGCTCCGTTTATCAGTGCTTCCTTTGTTGGCACTGCCTTTCTTCAGAAGTTGTTGGTCTATATTGACATGACAGCAGATTTTTCAGCTGGACATCCATGATGTGAATCTTATTTCACCACATCCCAAAGGTGCTCTATTGGACTGAGACTAGGGCTGGGCGATATGACCCAAAATTCCTATCTCGATATATCTCAATATTTTTTTAAAGCCATAAGGCAGGAACAAAAAGAGAGTTCTTAGTCAAAGCTGTGTCCCAGATGTCACACAGGCACTTTTATTTTTTATACAGCATAGATGTACATGAAAAAAACTACTCAAAAATAAATTATGAACATTTATTAAATAATAATGCTCCATAAATAAAAGAAAACTGTTGTTTTTGTGCATAACAAAGAGCTCACAATTGTGCAGTCAAAATGTAAACTAACAGATGCTGAGCACAATAACAAAGACAGATTTCACAGCTGCTCTGTTCCCAACTTCTACTGTGTGACTGACAGCCTGGAGTTTGAAATCATCTTCGTAACCATGTTTCATAACAGGTGCCATTTATGTCCTTATACACACACAATACGGTAATATTACATTGAAGCAGAGTACGTTTTACTGCGCGAGGCTCCTCGGTAGCCTTAATGCTCCAACAATCCATCAAGCGGTGCAGCAAAGTCGTACTAAAACATTTTTTGACAGATTGCTGAGTGCCGTGTACCACATAAAATCGGTTCGCGGTCATCAAGCACAACAAGAATTCATACAAAAGGTGCACTGTCAACTTTTAAGAGAATGAAAGGATTTTATTTATTTCTATTTACTGTGTCCGGCAGCCTCGCCTCTGTCAGTGCGCCCCAGGGCAGCTGTGGCTACAATGTAGCTGCCATCACCAGTGTGTGAATGTATGTGTGAATGGGTGAATGACTGAATGTAGTGTAAAGCGCTTTGGGGTCCTAAGGAGTAGAAAAGCGCTATACAAATGCAGGCCATTTACCATTTACCATTTTAGGCTGTGCAGCCGCTCTGGGCTGCATGGCGTTAGCATGGTTAGCTCGTTAATACGTTGATGCTGTACAGGGCGATGCACAGTAACTCGTTAACGGAGATTTGCCGTGTCCATCTTGTCGCTGCCTGCAGGTGAAGCGATGGTGGAGGAGGGAGAGTTGTGTTCAGTTAAGGAGAGAGGCGAGGTCGAGTAACGTTGCGTAGAGACAAAAGTGGACGAAAGAGAGGCAAACTTGTGGCTCCACAACTATAATTATAACGTAACATAGACTATATCGATATAAAGGATATTGTCACATCTTATATCTTGTATAAAAATATATCGATATTTTTAAAAAAACTCGATATATCGCCCAGCCCTAACTGAGACTCAGGTAGGCTGTGGTCTGTAAATGATGTCAGTTGGTACTAAGGGACCCACATTGTGCCAACCAAATATCTCCATGCTATTACACCAGCAGCAGGATGGATCCATGCTTTATGTTGTTTAAGACAAATTCTGCCCCTAAAATCTGAATGTTGCAGAGATTGAGACCCATCAGACCAGGCAACATTTTTCAATCTTTTCTTGGCCACTTTTGTTGATCTTGAATGTAAAAGAACCCCATCATGTGAGCTGGAGTGTTCTGGGACGTAATCCGATAAAAACCGATCTCTTTACCCGTCGGCTTCCCGTGGTTGTCATGTGACCGGCTATTGCACTTAATAATAAAACAGCTTCTTGCCATTTTTTGTGTTTATTTTTATCGCTGTGTGACTGTTTTCATGTGAAAGCCTGCATGCGCTAGTACCGCTTGCCACTCGTACCCACAATCCTTTGCGGTTTTACCCCGGAATGACGTCACATTTTCAATCATTTTCAATTTGTCAGAAAGGACCTTTTCTGTTAGGACTGATAGGTTCTCCTCTAACACTGCTGCCCTAACCTGCGGGGTTCCACAGGGTTCAGTTTTGGGTCCATTAGTATTTTCTTTTACATGCTTCCTTTAGCTGCATTATTCAGTCTTTTAGTGACCTGTCTTATCATTTCTATGCTGATGACATTCAGCTGTATATGTCCTTTAAGCCTAATCAGCTGGATACACTGTCCATCCTAGTCCAGTGCTCAACCCAGGTTTCTGATTGGCTTTCTAACAATTACATTGTTTTAAACATGAACAAGACAGAGACCATGATCATAGCATCTCCTGATCTATATTCTAAAATCAGTCAGGTTCTTGCCCCTTTCTGTTTTTCTGCTGAGCCAAATATTTGAAATCTTGGAGTAATATTTGACTCCTCTTTGGGCCTTGACTCACACGTAAAGTCTCTGTCTCGTTCCTGTTTCTTTCATTTAAGGAATATTTCTAAACTGCGACATATGGTCTCCTTAGCTGAACTGGAAAAAATTGTCCATGCATTTGTGTCATTGCGTTTAGACTATTGTAATTCCCTGTTTACCAGCTTGGATAAATCATCTCTGTACAAAATGCAGCAGCCAGACTACTAACTCGCTCTTGCAAGCGAGCTCACATCACTCCTATTTTATGTTCTTTACATTGGCTCCCAATAGATTTTAGAATTCCCTTTAAAATTATTGTTTTAACGTACAGAGCAGTACATGGCCAGGCACCAGATTATTTATCCAAGCTTCTCACAAAATACACTGCTGCTCGTTGTCTCCGCTCACAGGCTCAGAGTTTGTTGGTTGCTCCCCGAACATGACTGAAGATGAAAGGGGGCGGAGCCTTTCAGTCTGTGGCACCAACGCTGTGGAACAGTCTACCTCCACAACTACGTTTGGTTGACTCTGTGGAATCCTTTGAATAGCAGTTAAAAACTTTACTGTTTAAACAAGCTTTATGTTGACCAATGCTTTTTACATTTTAATTTACATTTAACCTCTATATAGTGTATATAATTTGCTATTTATCGGACTGTTTAATTTAATCTTTGTGTACAGCGCTTTGTGACTACCTGTCTATGAAAAGCACTTAATAAATTAACTTTACTTCCTGTGAAAATGAGTCCTCCACCATAGTCATCCACTAATTGTCCTTTGCTCTTCTCCCTGTACTCCAGGGTGGGCAACTCCAGGCCTCGAGGGCCGGTGTCCTGCAGGTTTTACATCTCACCCTGGGTCAACACACCTGAATCGTGTATTACCAGGCCTCTGGAGAACTACAAAATACATTGAGGAAGGAATTTAGCCATTTGAATCAGCTGTGTTGGATCAAGTACAAATCTCCAATCTGCAGGACACCAGCCCTCGAGGCCTGGAGTTGCCCACCCCTGCTGTACACCAACTGCTGCACCTCCAACCACCAGTCTGTCAAGCTAGTGAAGTTTGCAGATGACATCACCGTTATTGGACTCATCTCGGACGGGGATGAGTCTGCCTACAAGATGGAGGTTGAACGTCTGGTGTCCTGGTGCAGCCGCAACAACCTGGTGCTAAACAATGACAGTGGAAATTATTGTGGACTTCAGGAAGCACACAGCCCCCACATCATCCTGTCTGACACCCTCATCACCACTGTGGACTCATTCCACTTCCTGGATACCACCATCACCCAGGACCTGAAGTGGGAGCCCACCATCACCTCCGTCATTAAGAAAGCCCAGTAGAGGATGTACTTCCTGAGGCAGCTGAAGAAATTCAACCTGCCAACACGGACGATGATGCAATTCTACACTGCAATCATCGAGTCCATCCTCACCTCCTCCATCACCGTGTGGTACGCTGGAGTCGCCACCTCTTACAAACAGAGACTGCAGTGTTTAGTGCGCTCTGCTGAGAAGGTGATTGGCTGCAGACTCCCATCTCTGCAGGACCTGTACACCTCCAGATCACAGCTGACCTTTCTCACCCTGGACACAGTCTGTTTGACCTGCTCCCCTCAGGCAGGAGGCTCCGGTCCATTCGCACCAGAACCTCTCGCCATAAGAACAGTTTCTTCCCCTCTGCTGTTGGACTCATGAGCAATAAACATAAGACTGTTCCCACCACAAACGCATGACCTATACTGTGTTCACTGCATCGGTCCCATGCACTGATCATCACCTGCATTCATGTATATTTCAATCTGCTTATCACTTTTTTAAATGTTTATTTTTATTTATTTATTTTACAGGCTGCGTCACGCCTGTTCAAGAGTTGCCCACAACAGATGGCAGGAATAAAATCTCCGCAAAACTTTTCTGGCACAACTTCACCTGTTTCCAAGGTGCATGGAGAGGATGAAAGAATTCAAAAAGCAGGAACTCCAGCAACACTTGAGGGAAGATGAACAACTTTAATAATTGACCAACGCGTTTCGGCTTGTGGCCTTCATCAGGGTCATAGTAAAACATTGTAAAAATTGCTTAAATACAAGACAGGAAACAGAAAAAAGATTTCAAATTAACCAGTCAAAACTTCATAGATAGGTCAGCTGACATATAATAGGTAGGTATTGGTTAATTGGCTCACGCCCAAGTAAATATCGGACTAGATCATTACTGATGAGAAGGAGGGGGGGGGGGGGGGGGGGGGTGACATAACCCCCATATGCCTGAAAATAACACATGCATGAAATGCATAAGGAGGATGCTATAAATATACACACGGGTTTAAAAAAAAAGGGGGGGGGCGGTCTTTAATGGTAAAAGCACGTTTGAAGTAGAAAACAAGATTACAGGAAGCAATAAAATCTCCAACTACAAACTAAATGAAAAAATGTTTGGCTGTCCAGACAAAACCTTCTTGGGGTCCAGATTTGGACCAGAGTCAGGGGATTGGGGATCCCTGTTGTAGGGTCTACCTTACCATGTAAAGCACTTGAAGGAGACTGTTGTTATGATTGAAATAAAACCCAACTGAAAAACTAAACACACTAACACTTTGTCACAAATTCAGCAGAGAGAAGTCCCTCGCTGTGCACACAGAGCCGAGAAAAGAGACGCTCATGTCTGTTCATTTCTGCTCTGTTTGATGAAAACTGTGTTACTGAGGAACAATGAGAGGACTCGCCTCTGAACACTCAGCGTGAGGAGTTGACACTGCAATAACATTCACACATCAACATACAGAAGATTGTTTCAGTGTTAGGTTTAGTGAAATTTGAGGTTAATGGTGTGCCTCAGACTTTGTAATTCCCGTGTGTGTGACTTATTGAAACATTCTCCTACATGCAAAACAAGGTTTACCTTTTAAGACTAAATAAATCTGAAAGCTTTTCCATCCTAAAAGAGGACAACAATGTGTAGTTTATGATGTTCTAAAGGTTTCAGCAGCTTTTTGAATTTGTCACACGTGTGGAAATGTATGAGTGAGTCTTTGTATCTTACTGTGAGTGATGCTCGTCAGCACACAAACCCAGAGTTTCTCTACAGGAACACAGAGAGAGTTATTCCCTGTACTGTAAGGACACATTCAGCATTGTGCAGTAACTCCAGATCAGCCCAGTTAAATGATTACATGGATGTGAGTGTGATCGTCAGAGCAGCACTGATCAGTGTCAGGTTATAATGACCAAGGTGTACACAAACACTAAGTTTGATATTAAAATGTGTGAAGTGTAAATTCAGCCAAAGCCTTTAACCGGGCTGTGAAAAAATACAATGCCCGTGTCTCAATCTCGCATCTCATATGAAGTGAAGAAATATTTTTAAAAATAATATGAAGGCAATAAGAGAGTGTTACAAGCATAGCTCTAAAGAATGCAGCCTCATGGGCAGTGCAGTCCGTGCTGCAGGGAGAATGGACTGCCATACCCGTGATGTGTCTGTGAGCGAGGAGGGAGAAAAAGGAGAAAAGTACAAGTTGTCATAGAGCAGAAACGCGAGCTGGAAGCATGTAAATACAATAATAATCACTGCAGCCAAAAGCCCAGTTGTAAGTACGCTATTAAGACTCGACTGTACACTGTGTTCGTGTTTTCCTCCCAAACAATAAGCTCCGTTGGAGCCTTTCAACGCCTCTCTCTGTCTCTGGCTAGCAAACTTGACCCAGACAACAAAGTTCTGTAATCTGTAGTGGAATACATTTTAAAAGTAACCTTCCCAACACTGTTACAGTTTTTCTCGATTGCTTAAACACTATAACCAGGCTTTTAAACTAAAATTTCAAAACCGTAACGCTATTTTTCAAAAAGCTCACCCATTTCCCTGAACTATAAACACTATTCCCTGCTTTGACACATGAGTCAAATTTGGTGAACTGTTACTGCAAAACTCTACACACAGATCCCTACATTTTTCAGTGCTTACACCATGTAGTCATTTAGAAAGCACTAGCATTCAATAATGTTAACTTAAGTCAGCATAGCTTGAGCTCAATTAGCACACAATTAACCAGGTGGAAACACTAGGAGTCAAAATTTATCACACACCAATCAGAACCTTCGATGGATAGATAAAAGGGCCAAAGTCAGCTCATTCAGGTTTGAAACAATGGATCCAAAGAGATGCAAAGGAAGAGGACGTGGTGGAGAAAAAGGATGTGTTGAAGGAGGAGGACGTGGTGGAGGAAGAGGACATGGTGAAAGAGGAGGACGTGGTGAAAGAGGAGGACGTGGTGGAGGAAGAGGACGTGGTGAAAGAGGAGGAGGAGGAGGTGGTCTAGGACAACAGGAAGGTGGTGGAGGAGGAGGAGGACGTGGTGAAGGAGGTGGAGGTGGAGAACGACGGCGACAAGGAAGGGGAAGAGCAAGGGCAAGAAGACAGTCAGTCTCGGATGAAATTCGAGCCACTTTAGTTGACCATGTCCTTGTCCATGGGATGACTATGAGGGAGGCTGGGCAACGAGTACAACCAAATTTGAGTCGCTTCACTGTTGCCTCCATCATCAGAACCTTCAGGGAGGAAAACAGGTAGGTGTACTTGCAGTAAGACTGCTTTGTACAGTAACTTTTAAGTTACTGAACTTATGTTTCTTGAGTTTCAGTATGTTTCCATTATTTTCCTGTAAAAAGAATGTGTGACAGTTACAGTAATGAGTGCTTCTATTTTTGTAGGACACAGAGACGACCACCTGGTGGAGGCAGGTTAAGGCTTTTGTCGGAGGGGCAAGAGAGGGAACTTGTAAACATGGTAATTGCAAATAATGTAATCCGCCTGCAAGAGATTCAAAGGAGAGTGATTGAGGATGATCATCTTTTTCGAGGCATAAATGCCATCAGCCTCTCCACAATTGACCGCATCCTCCGAAAGAATCAATTCCGGATGAAACAGGCATACCGAGTCCCTTTCGAACGAAACTCTGACAGAGTGAAAAACCAACGTGTGGAATATGTTCAGGTATGAGTTTTGATACTGTATAAAGTATTGTGTACCATCACAGCATGGCAGTTTATGCTGCCATTTCAGCACTCTTGAACTGTGGTTCAGGGTACTGATTGACTCTACTGTGTTATGTGTTTTGCAGAGAATCTTTGAGATTGAAGGACGGCCTGTTCCCCATGAAATAATCTTTGTGGATGAGGCAGGTTTTAACCTGACCAAAAGAAGGAAAAGGGGGAGGAACATAATTGGCCATCGGGCTATTGTAAATGTCCCTGGTCAGCGTGGGGGGAATGTCACTATGTGCGCAGCCATCAGCCAACGAGGGGTACTCCACCGCCATGCCGTACTAGGACCCTATAACACTATGCTTCTCCTTGCTTTTCTTGATGGTTTAAGACAACATATGTTCCAGCTGGACTACAGGGAACCAGCACAGCCAGAGCAGCCTCACTACGTTGTTGTGTGGGATAACGTCAGCTTCCATCGCGCTGCTCTGGTTCGTGACTGGTTTACCAATAACCCAAGGTTTTCTAATATCTTTCTGCCTGCATACTCTCCCTTTCTAAACCCGATAGAGGAGTTATTTTCGGCATGGCGGTGGAAAGTGTATGACCGAGAACCTTATGTCCGTGTTCACCTCCTTCAGGCCATGGAAGAGGCCTGCCTAGACATATCAGTAGATGCATGCCAGGGGTGGATCAGGCATGCAAGAGGATTTTACCCCCGCTGCCTGGCTAGGGCCAATATAGCCTGTGATGTGGATGAGATTCTCTGGCCTGACCCAGACCAAAGACAAGATGCTGAGGTGGAATAATGTTTTTTGGTGTGTGTTGTACTGTATAGTACATGAATAAAAATGTGCCACTGTACATACATTGGTTGCGTCTTTTGTGTTTATCATGTGAAAAGGTTTTTGAAGGGGAGAACCATAAGCAACCTAATTGTTTTGGAACTATTGTTTTGAATTAATTGTACCAGTGTGCAAAACTCTGTTGTAGTGTGTGTGTTTTTGAGGGCTTGTGTTTGATGTCTGAGGGCAAAGTTTGATTTTTCAGCAAGAGTGAATAGTTTTGGGTGTAGAGCTTCATTTTGACCTGAAAATAGGATATTTGGGAAATTGAGTGAGATGTTATGGATTTGTGTTTACTGTTGTGAGAATATGAGGCATAGTTTCAAGAAATGTGTTTTAGCAATCGAGAAAAACTGTAATAGACCTCTCTGCATTGAATCATACTTGTTATTAATCTCTGTCTGTCTTTTCTCCTGTCTTCCTTCTCTCACCCCAACCAGTTGTGACAGATGGCCGCCCCTTCCTGGTTATTTGAGAGTTCTGCTTTCCTGTTAAAAGGGAGATTTTCCTGCCGTTTTCATCAGATTCCACTACACTGCATTTTCGCAGGAAATGCAACTTTTTATATTTTTTATTTAACATTTAATTAACAATATATATATTTGGATTCAAACTAGAACAAGACTTGGTATTATTTAAATGGTATGCTTATGTCTCTGACATTACCCCCCAAAAATTGGACTCATGTCTCAAAAGTTGGTCTGCTAAAGGATTGTCTACATTTGATAGCTTGATTAAAGATGGAAATTTAATTAGTGTTGATACATTGAAACAAAAATACAATCTGGAAAGACAGGATTTATGCCGATACTTGTTAATAAGACACTATATAAAGAGGACAATTAGAGTGGTGTCGGACACTAATGTAGATTTGATAGCAATGCTCAAAAAGGCATATAGTGGTGACGTCAACAAAAAACACATTTCCTGTTTGTATACATTTTTTACAAATAAGATGGGAGAAGGAGGGAGGAGTGTGCATAACATAAACAACAATTGAAATGCACTAGCTCACAAAGATGGAGGGAATTTGGATGGAAATTTTGATTAGGTTCTTTATCACCTCTTACCAAAAGACTCATTATGATGGGAATCCCCCGTATGCTGGAGAAAATATGGACACAGACCTCTGACATTTGCAGGCAGAATTTTAAACCTTGGGTGAAATGTGGTCAATGCAGTTCTTAAGCATGCATGCAAATGTTCATTAGTCAGCTGTGAGCGAGTTTTCCCCATTCATCTTTAAATGCCAGATTTTCACTTCAGGAAGCACACAGCCCCACTCCACTGACGACTTGCTGTTGGCCAACACCCTCAATGACTTTTACTGCCGGTTTGATGAGACATCGAGCAGCTTTCACACCTCAATAGAGACACTTTGGTCACTCATCCTCCCACCTTCCCCACTCCCCCCACAACAGAGCCATCGACGCTATCAAAGACTTCACCCACAGGAGCCCCCTTCTCACTTCACACCTATGAGGACTTCACACCACCTTCTCCCACTACAACCCTTCATATTCATGAAGCAGATGTGAGGACGCAGTTTATCCCTTTAGACCTACTAAATAACCAATTTAATTCAATTCAGTTGTAAGGTCTTTATATCAAGCTCTGCTGTGTTCAAGCTATTAATTACTGTACGCAGGAGAACCAAAACACACATCAAACATTAAAGTTCAGTTATGCCAGCTTTAACCTTGGGATGCCTCAGCTTCTCCTTTATATCCCCCACACTCAACTCTCTGCATCAGGAAGCTCCTGGCACTGGTCACCCTGGGAGTTTCGTCCTTCTACGCCCCAACAGTGAGCAGATAACATAGTGAAGCATCACCAAGCAGTTTTCACAAGGTCATGCTGACACAAAATTTGACTGACTTTAAACACTGGTCACTTCAGGTGTTGCTCTGATATACAGGAAATGACATCACGGCTCAAACTCTTTGTCAGTAAACCATTTCTTTATTTAACATGTAAAGTTTTGGTTTAACTGTTGCAGGATTTCATTACACAAACAAGCTGAAAAAAAAACTGCAGAACACCTGGATCAATGCATTCAATAAAAATTTAACAGGAAACAGATTTCTTAATCAAACTGCTGGAACAAAGCTAACCACTCAACACAAACACTACAGTAGAACAGTTTAGAAAGCTTAAAATGTAACGAGAGGCACATTTTCATTCATAGGTGCCTCATCAGATCTTTACAGAAGACTCCACCTGAACTCTGTGGAGCCTGAAACAAAAAACAAAACATCATCTGTGTCAACATCCAGGACTAAGAAAAGACAAGACATAAAATAACATCCATTTACTGTTTGCTTTATAATACTCAGCTTAATGTGTTGCAAAAACTATAACAGAAACAATACTGCAATAACATTAATGTAATTCTCAACTGCTACCACTAAAATACTGTAATTCAAATCTGAATAATCACTCAGAGCTGCTTTTCCATGCAGCAGAAATGCTAACATGTTGCTAACCGTTGTTTCAGACAGTCAGACTAAAATCACAAGATAAAAATAAAAATACCTCACAGCAACTGCACTTGTAGAGTCTTTCTAGTGTGGAACTGTTGGTGTCGTCTCAGGTAACGTGGAGATTTAAAAAGTCTTCTCACACAGGTCACATTTATAAGGTCTCTCCTCAGAGTGGGTAAACATGTGACATCGTAACTCTGTGTTTGTAGCAAACTGTTTGCCACACTGCTCACAGCAGTACACATCATGTCTGGTGTGAATGCGTAGGTGTGTATTTCGCCTCCCTATCCGGCTGAAGGTTTTTCCACAAATGTCACAGCTGTATGCCTTAATTCCAGAGTGGGTAACTAGATGACTCTGTAAGTTGCTACTGTGAGTAAAAGCTCTGCCACACTGATCACAGCTGTACGCTTTAACTCCAGTGTGGATGAGTTGGTGTGTTTTTAAGTTTCGAGAGTGGGTAAAAGACTTTCCACAGTCTCCACAGCTGAACTGTCTCTCTCCAGTGTGGATGAGTTGGTGTGCTTTTATGTTTCCAGAGTGGGTAAAAGACTTTCCACACTCGTCACAGCTGAATGGTCTCTCTCCAGTGTGGATGAGTTGGTGTGTTTTTAACCTTCCAGAGTGGGTAAAAGACTTTCCACACTCGTCACAGCTGAACTGTCTCTCTCCAGTGTGGATGAGTTGGTGTGCTTTTAAGTTTCCAGGGTGGGTAAAAGACTTTCCACAGTCTCCACAGCTGAACGGTCTCTCTCCAGTGTGGATGAGTTGGTGTGCTTTCAAGTTTCCAGATTGGGTAAAAGACTTTCCACACTCGTCACAGCTGAACGGTCTCTCTCCAGTGTGGATCAGTTGGTGTGTTTTTAAGTTTCGAGAGTGGGTAAAAGACTTTCCACACTGCTCACAGCTGAACAGTCTCTCTCCAGTGTGGATCAGTTGGTGTGTTTTTAAGTTTCCAGAGTGGGTAAAAGACTTTCCACACTTGTCACAGCTGAACGGTCTCTCTCCAGTGTGGATCAGTTGGTGTGTTTTTAAGCTTCCAGAGTGGGTAAAAGACTTTCCACACTCGTCACAGCTGAACGGTCTCTCTCCAGTGTGGATCAGTTGGTGTGTTTTTAAGCTTCCAGAGTGGGTAAAAGACTTTCCACACTCGTCACAGCTGAACAGTCTCTCTCCAGTGTGGATCAGTTTGTGTGTTTTTAAGTTTCCAGAGTGGGTAAAAGACTTTCCACACTCGTCACAGCTGAACGGTCTCTCTCCAGTGTGGATGACCTGATGCATTTTTAGGGAAGCTTTCACAGTAAAATCTTTCCCAAACTCGTCACAGTTGTATTTTTTTCTTCCACTTCTTTCTTCAACGAATTTGTCGGGCTCCTGAGAGCGCTGACTTCTCGATCCACGTTGGTCCTGCAGTGACAGAGATACAAACAGAGGCAGTGAGTTGTGGGAAATTCATTATTCTAACCGGCCTTTTATTAGTGGTATTTTGTGACCTTTTATTGAATAAGTAGTTTTACTTCTTTTCATACACACATTGCAAATGTGCTTATGAGAGTTGGCATTCAGTCTTTTGAGGGTCAATGCAAACACACTTACAGACACAGATAAATATTAGAGTTGTTTCTAGGGCAAAGGTGAGAGACATTTGGCCTGCAAAGTGTCTGTACGCCTGCCCAGTGAGATTAGCACATGATGTAAAAGAGTTTACCCACGCTTATTAGCACAGAGGAGCATAGCTGATGCTATAGCAGTGGAAAGGAAAATAGTTGGGCATTTTAAACATTCCGCCTTAGCCTACTCCCGCCTCGAGGACATTCAGGGACAGGTCAACCAGCCAAAAAAAAGAGACTGCAGCAGGACGTACAGACGCGCTGGAACAGCACGTATTACATGCTCCAGTCCCTCATTGAGCAAGAGCGAGTTCTGGGCGTGTATGTGTCTGAGCACGAACTCCCTGACTATCTCACCGCTCACCAATGGGCTCTTACGGAGACGACTGTTGCCATCCTCGCCCCCTTTGAGGAACTAACTAAAAAAGTGAGCAGCTACGACGCACTAGCCTCTGATGATGGCGGCGCGTGAACAACGCGAGGCTCAGTGTCTCTCCAGAATCTGCTATTTAGCGGTTTTTTTATCTACTTTTAACCGGATTATTCGTCCAGAATTGCTGTGCGTTGCTGACCTACAGCAGACAAGAGCTTCTGGACATCTGGACTCACAACTCCAACAGTTTTATCGCCGATCTCCGACTCATCCCAGAAACTCCAGAACACCGGAGGCTGCCCACTCTCCCCGGCCGGGCGGAAGTGCACGCAGACGGCGCCGAGATCGTAAACAAAGGTGAGGTAGGCGCGGAGGGCTACGGGCTACGGGCTAAGCTAAAGCTAACACCACACCGGCTGCCTTTACCCAGTATTTTCCTCGCCAATGTCCGTTCTCTGGCAAACAAAATGGATGAGATACGGCTCTCCATCACTAACAACAGACGGATTATGGACTCAAATGTCATGTTTTTCACCGAAACATGGTTGAACAACAGCTGCCCGGACAATGCTATCGAGTTAGCAGGACGCCACACACACCGAGCCGACAGGCTAGCAGATGACTCCGGCAAGACCAGAGGTGGAGGTTTGTGCATTTATATTAACAATGCTTGGTGCATGAACTCCACTACTACTGAGAGTCACTGCTCACCTAATGCGGAGTTTTTAATGGTCAAATGCAGACCTTATTATCTCCCCAGAGAACTCACTTCAATCATACTCACTGCCGTGTATATCCCCCCCGACGCTAATGCTAGGCTAGCCATGAAAGAACTTTCTGCAGCCATTAACAAACACCAGAATAAACACCCCGAGGCTGCTTTTATTGTTGCTGGCGACTTCAACCACACCAACTTAAAGACAGTCCTCCCCAGATTCCACCAACATGTCTCCTGCCACACCAGAGGAGACAAGACTTTAGACCATGTGTATTCCAACCTGGCTGGAGCCTACAAAGCCACACCCCTCCCCCACATTGGACAATCGGACCATCTCTCCCTGTTCCTCACACCTAGGTATTCACCACTCATCCAACATGTGAAACCTGCTGTGAGGACAATTAAAGTGTGGCCAGAGGGGACAGAGGCAGTGCTCCAGGACAGATTTAAAAACACAGACTGGAATATGTTCACCCACACAGACCTGGACCAGTACGCCTCATCTGTACTGGATAACATCTCCGAAACCACAGACAGTGTCACCACCCAGAAACGGATCACCATGTACCCCAACCAGAAGCCTTGGATGAACCGGGATGTTCGTCTCCTCCTGAAGGCCCGCAACACCGCCTTTAGGTCAGGAGATGCACACGCCTACACTACAGCCAGGGCTAATCTAAAGAAGGGCATCAAAAAAGCCAAACACCATTACAAAAAGAAGGTAGAAGAACACTTCTCCAACTCCAACCCCCGACGCATGTGGCAAGGACTCCAGACCATTACAGACTACAGGACCACCAAACCCTCCCCCGCATCCTCTGATGTCTCCTTCCTCAACGAGCTCAACAACTTTTATGCTCGTTTTGAGCGAGGGAACCCCACAACCACAACCAAAGCAGACATGACGCCAGACCACCAACCTCTGACTCTCTCCCCCACCGATGTAGGAGCGGTGCTGAGCAGGATCAATGTCCACAAGGCTGCAGGTCCAGATGGCATCCCCGGGCGTGTTCTCAGAGCGTGTTCTGGGGAGCTTGCAGGAGTGCTCACAGACATATTCAATCTGTCCTTGGCCCACACTGTGGTACCGGCCTGCTTCAAATCCACCTCCATCGTCCCGATACCCAAAAACTCCAACCCATCTTGCCTCAATGACTACCGCCCAGTAGCACTCACCCCCATCATCACTAAGTGCTTAGAGCAGCTGGTCCTAGCACACTTCAAATCCTGTCTCCCCCCCACCCTGGACCCACACCAATTCGCATACCGCCAGAACAGGAGCACAGAGGATGCAGTCTCCATCGCACTGCACTCTGTCCTCTCACACCTGGACAACAACAACACCTACGGCAGAATGCTGTTTATAGACTTCAGTTCAGCATTCAATACAATCCACCCCTCACAACTCA